>NW_024081902.1:32431-266120 GCF_003009895.1 Hyaena hyaena | reverse complement strand
GGGATCAGTTTCTTGATTTCTCTTTCTGTTGCTTCATCATTGGTGTATAAAAATGCAACCGATTTCTGTACGTTGATTTTGTACCCTGCAACTTGGCTGAATTCTTGGATCAGTTCTAGTAGGCTTCTGGTGGAGTCTGTCGGGTTTTCTATGTAGAGTATCATGTCATCTGCGAAGAGTGAAAGTTTGACTTCCTCTTTGCCAATTCTGATGCCTTTGATTTCCTTTTGTTGTCTGATGGCTGATGCTAGGACTTCCAGCACTATGTTAAACAATATTTCAGCTATATTCTTAATTGGCACTTGTTACATCTAATTTTGCTTAGCTCCTGGTTTACACAGCTTGTATCCTCTGTGACAACCTCAAATGCAAACAAGCAAGTTGAGTAACTTCAGTGCAACCACACTGAAGATACTCCACTGCAAAGTATCACCAGTTTTCATACCACAATACTAATAAACCTATTTCATATCTCATAACTGAATATGAGCCATTCATGATTTTGAACTGATAAGTAAGATGATCAGGATTGGAGTGGACTTCAACTGTCATACTTTAGCCTTGTCCCTGCAATGAACTGATATCCTTTTTTTTAAATAGTTTATTGTCAAGTTGGTTTCCATATAACACCTAGTGCTCATCCCCACAAGTGCTCTCCTCCATGCCCATCACCCCCCATTCTCCTCACCTCACCCCTATCAGCCCTATCCTTTGTTTGTTCTCAGCATTCAAGAGTCTCTCATGGTTTGCCTCCCTCCCTCTCGCCAACTATTTTTACTCTTCTCCTCCCCCACGGTCCTCTGTTAAGTTCCTCCTAACCAACCTATACGTGCAAACATATGATATTTGTCCTTCTCTGCCTGACTTATTTCGCTCAGCATAACACCCTCAAGGTCCATCCATGTTGCTACACATGACCAGATTTCACTCTTTCTCATTGCCATGTAGGATTCCATGGTATAGATAAACCACATCTTCTTGATCCATTCGTCCGTTGATGGACACTTAGGCTCTTCCCATGTTTTGGCTATTGTTGAGAGTGCTGCTATGAACATTGGGGTACATGGGCCCCTATGCATCAGCACTCCTGTGTCCCTTGGATAAATTCCTAGCAGTGCTATTGCTGGGTCATAGGGGAGTTCCATTGTTAATTTTTTGAGGAACCTCCACACTGTTTTCCAGAGGAGCTGCACCAATTTACATTCCCACCAACAGTGTAGGAGGGTGCCTGTTTCTCCACATCCTCGCCAGCATCTAGAGTCCTCTGATTTTCTCATTTTAGCCACTCTGTCCTGCATGAGGTGGTATCTCAGTGTAGTTTTGATTTGTATTTCTCTGATGATAAGGGACGCTGAGCATCGTTTCATGTGACTGTTGGCCATCTGGATGTCCTCTTTGGAGAAGTGTCTGTTCATGTCTTCTGCCCATTTCTTCACTGGATTATTTGTTTTTTTGGGTGTGGAGTTTGGTGAATTTCTTATAGATTTTGGATACTAGCTCTTTATCTGATATGTAATTTGCAACTATCTTTTCCCATTCTGTTGATTGCCTATTAGTTTTATTGATTGTTTCCTCTGCTGTGCAGAAGCTTTTAATCTTGATGAAGTCCCAGTAGTTCATTTTTGCTCTTGATTCCCTTGCCTTTGGGGTTGTGTCAAGTAAGAAGTTGCTGTGGTTGAGGTCAACGAGGTTGTTTCCTGCTTTTTTCTCTAGGGTTTTGATAACCCTGTCTCACATTCAGGTCCTTTATCCATTTTGAGTTTGTTTTTGTGTATGGTGTGAGAAAATGATCTAGTTTCATTCTTCTGAATGTTGTTGTCCAGTTCTCCCAGCACCATCTGTTAAAGAGGCTGTCTTTTTTCCATTGTATATCCTAAACAAATCCTACCATCATGGTGCTGTCAGTGTGATTTTCCTGAAATATTAACCTAATCATCGTACTTTTTAATGCAAAACCCTAAAAGGCATCCTTATAGTTTTCAAATTCTTTAGTTGTCAAAAAAGACAGTTGTCTGATTTAGTTAACTCTCTAGTGTTATCTTTTACTGCTAGAATATAATTTTTCATTTATATTGTATTCATAGAACAAGTATTTCTCCCAAAGCAGTGGGAGCAGTCTATTTACCTTGAGGACAGGAATGATGTCTAGTCTTTGCATTTTGTATATCTGGCACCAAACATGAGTAATGTAGATGTTCCGTGAATATATATTGAATGAATTGATGAATGTTTAGCTTGATTTAGAGGTGAATAATCTTCTTAATCTTAAGGAAAATTATCCTTGTGATGGGCAACACTTAGATATGCTTATCTGGATATTGCTTGGTTTTGAAGAAACTTATTTTTTGTAAACTTATTTTTTCTGGGAATTTCCAGAGTACAAAATATTGTCTTCAACATAACACAGGAACACAGTTTATACAGAATTCTGTTTTCTTGACCACTTCCCTCAACAGTCTCATTTCTTTTAAAATGGGTCAACATGCCACTGAGGTACTAATATTATTATTTACATTGCTCTGAGTACAAAGCCGTGCAAATAATAATACTCAATGAATCCTCATGAAGCGTTTACTTAGATTTAACCTGTTCATGAAAATGTAGAACATCATATGGGTAGAAAGAGCCTTGGACACTCAGCTTTTTATTCTTCCAACTTCCTGAAGTACCAAAATTCAATTCACCTTTGTAGTCTAATAGTAATTCCCTGTTAAAGAAAAAAAGAAACTATTGTATGCTTTGCTTAGTAATTCATTCTATTGCTGACTAATCAGATCATCCTGAATTCGTGACTTTAGTCCACTAATATATGCTACATTATGAATAATCCTTGAAAATGTTAGGTGAAAGAGGCTGGATGCAAATGATGGCATATTATATAATTCCATTTATATCAAATTTCCATAATAGACAGATCCATAGGGACAAAATGTAGATTACTGGGTTCCAGGTTCTGATGGAATTGGAGTATGAGAAGTGGTTGCTAATGGATATTAGATTTCTTTTAGGGAAATAAAAATGTTCTGATTTTAGACAGCAGTGATAGTTACACAACTGTGTGTATTCTAAAACTCACTGAATTGTACAATTGAAAATAGCTAATTTTATGTGGCACCTGGATGGTTCAGTCAATTGAGTGTTTGACTTTCATGTTATTTCATAAGACAAAGATGAAGGGATTTTGCATATGTAGTTAGGCATTCAATTAGTTGATTTTGAGTTATTAAAGAAGATGATTATCCTGCCAGAGGTATGACCTAATCAGGCAAATCTTTTTTTTTTTTAATGTTGTTGTTTTTTTTTTTCCTAGGAGAGAGAGAGAGAGACAGCGTGAGCAGGGGAGGGTCAGAGAGAGAGGGAGTCACAGACTGAAACAGGCTCCAGGCTCTGAGCTAGCTGTCAGCACAGAGCCCGATGAACCGACTAAGCCACCCAGGCGCCCCGCAAATCTTTCAAAAGAAGAAGAGGAAAGAGAAGGAGTAGGAGAAGAAGCAGGAAGAAGAAGAAGAGAAGGCAGAGGAGAAGGGGGGATAGTAGGGAAAGGAAGAGGAGAGTGAAGGATGTTTCTACTGGGCTTGAAGGAAGAAAACTGCCTTCTTCTAGAGAAGGGTAGATAGAAGGCAGGAAATGGTTAGTGGCCTCTGGGAGCTGAAAGCCTAAGTCATACAACCACAAGGAACTAAAATCTGCCAACAGCTAGTGATCTTGGAAGAGAATGCCAAGTCTCAGATGAGATTGCAGAAACTGGAAGACACTTATTTCAGCTTATAGGGTCCCTCAGCAAAGGATTCAGCTAACACATATTTAGACTTCCAACCCACAGACTCTGTGATATAGTAAACTTGTTTTGTGGGGTGCCTGGGTGGCTCAATTGGATAAGTGGCTGACTCTTGATTTTAGCTAAGATCATGATTCTAAGGTTCGTGGGATCAAGCCCCGTGTTGGACTTTGTGCTGAAAGTGCAGAGCCTGCTTGGGATTATCTCTCCTCTCTCTCTCTCTGCCTCTCCCTAACTCTCTTTCTCTCTCAAATAAACATTTAAAATATATTAATTAATTAATTAAATTTGCTTTTGCCTTAAGCCAGAAAGTTCATAGGAGAAACTGCCAAAACTAAACTGATATATTTTTTTCTGGGGCACTCTCTCCTCTCTGCCCTTCTCCATCTTTTATTCCTTGTTTGTGGGGAATGAAGATGGTTCTATAGAAAGAAATACAGTGCCCATGAAACAGGCTGTCTTTTCAAAGCTTGCACTAGCAAGGGAGTCTATTACCATAGCTTGCCCTTGGCTGACCCCAATGCAGGCAGGGGAGTGAGGAAGCTTTATAATGAAAAAAAAAAAAAAAAAAAAAGGAAAGCTTCGAGTGTGCTCCAGTTGTGAGGATAGGGAATATAGAACCAGGCTAACTAGATGAGGGGCCTACTTGTGTGATTGGTGTGTGTAGCAAATTTGGCTTTCTACAATTGTTCGTGAGTTTGAAAGGGATGGAGAGATAAGAGTTAAAGCAATAGAATTATAATCCTAATCATGAGAATGGGGGAGGACTTGCCAGTATAGAGTCATGGACTGGAGTTCTCTGTGTAACTCTTCTCACTGTAAGAGAGATTTTTTTGTTTGTTTGTTTTTAGTTTTTAAATTTTTTTAAATGTTTATTTATTTACTTTGAGAGAGAGACAGAGAGCGAGCAGGGGAGGGACACAGAGAGAGGGAGACACAGAATCTGAAGCAGGCTCCAGGCTCTGAGCTGTTAGCACAGAGCCCAATGCAGGGCTTGAACTCATGAACGTGAAATCATGACCTGAGACGAAGTTGGACACAACTCTCAAAAGTCAAGAACTTTATAATGGCCAACAGGGCTCTATATGATCTTCCCATGTCACCTCTCTGACCTTGTGTCTTATAGCTCCCACCCTCTCCACTTGTTCCAGACATGCTCACCTCCTGCTATTGCTAAACAGGCCATTCTCCCACCTTACAGCTTTTGCATTGACTGTTCCCTCTCTCCTTCCCACAGATACACACACGGTCAACTCCTTGTTTTTGCCCCCATGTCATGTTCACCATAAGCATTGCTTTGACTAGTCTATTGATAAACTCACTTACCTAAAACAAAGAAACAAAACTCCTCATGTATAATAATCCTTATTACCTTCTAATATGTTATATAATTTAGTTATTTACTAATATGCTATATGTTTACTTATTTATTTTACTTTACTATTTATTTTCTCTCTCCCCATCTCCTACCTGAATGAAAGTTCCATGAGACAGCAACCTAAGTCTGGTTCATTCAGTAATGTATTCCTAGGGTTCAGGAGGGTACTTAGTTAGGGGGGCAAGCATTCAATAAATCTTCGCTGGAATGACATGAGCTCCCAGAAACTGGGTCTTTTCTATGACACCACAGCTGCCTCATTAATAGTAATGAGGATGATAGTAATATGAATAATTATGATACATGTATAATAACCTTAGTTTATATAGTGTTTTCACACATATATTCTGAGTAGATCAGAAATTGTGTAGTTTTGCTCTGCTTGGTTATTTAAAATTCAAGTTCTCTAACTGGAACATCAAGTGTTAATGGAGCAGAGCCTATTACAAACAGTAACAAGCTATAAACTGTGAAGCTAGAAATCAGTAGCAACACTTTCATTCTCTGGGAATTTTAGATACATTAGGAACCTGTAATTACTGACTCCATCTGCCTGCTCTGTCTTGAGCTTAATTATGTATTTCAGAAGGAACGTTTCTCATGTTTTCATTTTTTGTATATATAAATATTTAGCTACATCTCTTATCATTTTCTGCCTCCTTTTCCCTCTGCTTTTGCCATTTACAATCTCCCGAGCTATTTTTACTTCCAAATTGCAATGTCTTTCCTTAGAATCAACATGAGAGAGATGGGAGCCAAGAAATTTAGTTCTGCCAATGTCTCCATAGCATCTCTGAAGAGAGGTTATCAAGCCCTAAACACACACTTACACATGGTTGGGAGGGGCAAAGGAAGATCTAGTATTTTTTCCAATTGAACATGCTCAAAATATTAACACAGTCTCTAAAATCAGTAAGGCACAGACTCCTCCTGACAGGATAGGGACATAAATGAAATGGGAAAACAATGAGTTAAACAATGCTTAATAGGCTTTTTATATCAGGATTTAGAATGGCTTTTAAAATATGAACGGGGCTCTCTAAAAGGAGAATATAGCAGAAACTTCCCTAGAATTATTTGAACACTAAGAACAAACTTTTGGAGGATGGAACATACCTATTAGCATTCCCTCCAATAATACATTATTATTATTTAATGTTTATTTACTTTGAGAGAGAGAGAGAAAGGGAGTGGCTAGGAAAGAGGGAGAAAATCCCAAGCAGATTTTGTGCTGTCAGCATAGAGCCTGACGTGGGGCTTGATCCCAGGAACCATGAGATCATGACCTGAGCCAAAACCAAGAGTCAAATGCTTAACTGATAGAGCTATCCAAGTGCCTTTCCCTGAACAATATTTTTGAAACTGATGATCTACTAGAAATCATTTTCTTTAATGACATAGACACACTGAAAATTTAGTTGGTGTTGGTTGGATCTTTCATAATTTTGATATTCTTTACACTTCAGTGAAACATTAGAGAACCACAAATACAGGTTTAAGTGTGGCAAGATGATACACAGTGAAATTAACTTTTTTCTCATTCTTCCTTCTGGAAGCGGGAGAGAACAAAATGAAGAAGGGCTTTTATTTTTTCATTCCCTCCCACTTTGGTCTTGCAGGCCAGCTAAGCCTTTCTGCCCTATCACTTTAAATTCTTTTTTATACACCCCTTGCCTGCCTCCACAAATGTCCTGAAGGAAAACTCCACCCCTGTCTGTGTTTAGCACCAGAAGACAGAGTTGTCCCTGAAGGCAGGGGGTGTGTCAATGCTTGGACATGAAAAAGAGTAGTCTCATTCAGGAGGAGAGACTGGCTGCCAGACACCTGAAAAGGCTGGACTGTTGATCAGTTTTATATGGGGAGGGCAGTGTGTTCAGTAGGTGATGGAAGTACATACTCTGCTTAGAGTCTCTGCCCTGAAGGAAAGGCACAGTAAGGAGTGGGGAATCTGTATCTTACCCTATGATGGACGAAATAGGCCTACCCTCCCTAACGGGTCAACATTAGCAGAAAGTGGCCTCAAGTCTGAATCAGGCAAAGGAATAGCTATTGTTCCATTTTCAGAACAAGAAAATTCATATTTAACCAGACTAACATACCGTTAATTTTTACATAACTTTTAACGTGGTGAATTTTGGCACCTACAATGACCCTGAAGACCCTATGCGTTGTTTGTAATATCACTTGTAATAAAGGGTTAATGTGGTATTCTAGGACAGGATAATAAGGATTAGATCAGCAGCAGCAGTGAGATTCCTACTGGCTCCCACAAAGGGGACATCAGTTACTGGCCTTGGGATTCCAATGGTGTTAAGTCAGCATGTCTTGTAGCCCACACGAAGTAGAGTGTAAAAGGACACTGTGGGCAGCTGGCTATGGAAACTCTGTGTGTGTGTGTGTGTGTGTGTGTGTGTGTGTGTGTGTGTGTGTGTTGGGGGTGGGGAGTAGAACCAGTGACTGGGGTGCTGGTGACAGCAGGAAAAGGGCTTTTGGAAGGAGTAGAAGACTACATAGACACGTTTTTAAAAAATCTATTGACATATATTCCTTGGATAATCATACATTCTGTACTACATTTGTGTTTAAGTGTTTTTATTATTTGTTTTATTGTGATTTGAATACATCTTCTAAAGAAGTGGATTTGTCTTAGAATTTGGAGCCTAGGAAAGCTATTAGTTTAAGTAAAAATGTTATAGAATTTTTCATCAGTGTTAAGAGATTGTCTGTTTCTGAATAGGCTGAGGGTGGGGTAAGAACGAGTAGGTTGACCCACACCCTCTACCATTTTGAGGAGCAGGAAACAAACTCAGGGTAACTTGCTGAAGCCATTGAGTTAATCCATTTCTGAATGAATATTCAAATTCACATATTCTAAGCTGGTGGGCTCTCCTCTGCCCTAGTTCTCTCACCCCCTTGGTTATCATGATCACATAGGAGCTTGTTATAAAATACCAATTCCTTATATGTAGCCCTAGAGACTCTGATGCTAGGGTAAGGCCCTGAGTAGCCATGATATGCAAAAACTCAGGTATTAGGGTTTGTGAATCATTGCCTTACTTTCAGTGTCACTGAAAAGGAATAATAAGCCTCATTGTAGGCAGAGCAAAATGGGGTCAGATAAATAAACAATAGAAAAGAAAAGCTAAACAGAATTGGTTGCACTCAGGGACATAACGTTCCCATGACAATTAGGAAATGCAAAACAGAGGAAGCCAGTCCTGAGCACCAGTTAGAGGCAAGGACTCAGGGAGAGAGGAATATCGTTCTTAAATCTAGTGAACAAATGATGGTAGGGATGAGGGCAGTCCAGAAGAAAGTGTCTGTTTATTAGAACAGAAGGTATGGGGAGGGGATGATTTCATTAGAGTGATTCTTAAGTCTCCAGCAATGATAACACCACCATCCATTTATTCATGCATACATTTTGGATTCTTTGATTCTACATATATTAGTTGAACACGTAATATGTGTTAAGTGCTCTGCTGGAAACCTAGTACCCCAAACAGTTATAATGTCTGCCTTGTGGAGGGTAGAGCAGAGTGGAGATGATATCATGAAACCACCCATGATAAATGCAAGGAGAGAAATTAACAGGGAGCTGTGATGAAGGATAGGGGCAGGTATAGGAGCTAATGAACATTAGAAAGAGGAGGCAGCGGGATACCTGGGTGGCTCAGTCAGTTGACTACCTGACTTAGGCTCAGGTCATGATCTCAGGGTTCATGGGATCTGTGTTGACAGCTCAGAGCCTGGAGCCTGCTTGGAATTCTGTGTCTTCCTCTCTCTCTTCCCCTCCCCCACTCATGCTCTGTTTCTGTCTCTCAAAACTGAATAAGCATTAAAAAATTTTTTTTAAAGAAGGAGGAGGCAAGAAATGATGCTGACAGTGACCTACTTTGGCTGCGGTGGCAAAAGGAAGCAGTCTACTCTCTTCAATATGCAAGAACATATTGCTAAACCACAAGAGACATTCTAATCTAATCTAACACAGCAATCAAAAATTAACTCTCGGGGCACCTGGGTGGCTCGGTTGGTTAAGTGTCCAACTCTTGATTTAGACTTAGGTCAGGATCTCATGGTTTGTGAAATGAGCCCTGCATCAGGCTGGGCTCTGTGTTGACAGAGACTGTTTGGGATTCTCTCTCTCCTTCTCCCTGAGCCCCTCTCCCACTCATGCATGCACCTGCTCTCTTTATCTCTCAAAATAAATAAATTTACAGGGTGCCTGGGTGGTTCAGTTGGTTAAGCATCCAACTTTAGCTCAGGTCATGATCTCACGGTTCATGGGTTCGAGCCCCATGTCAGGATCTGTGCTGACAGCTAGCTCAGAGCCTTGGAGCCTGTCTTTGGATTCTGTGATTCCTCCTCTCTCTGACCCTCCCCTGCTCATGCTGTTTCTATCTCTCTCTCAAAAATAAATAAAGCATTTAAAAAAATTTTTTAAATAAGTTAAAAAAAAAAAAACAAATCCTACAAGAGAAAATATTTGGATTTTTTTTTGAACACACAAAACTATTTTATAATGTAAAATCTACTCATGAATGATTGATCACTACCAACCCAGACTCCTGCAAATGTGCTTGTCTGTGATTTTGAGACTATTTAGTTACAAGTATATCCACATTGGAATGTCTTGTAGAAAGCTTGAGCTCAAAGTTTAAGACTGGGACACAGTGTGAAAGTCAGGGTTAGAACTTTTGAAAAGTACTGTGGCAAAATCATTATTGTAAATTCTCCTTCTGATTTAAAAAAAAATATATTTGTTTTTTGTTTTTTGTTTTTTGTTTTTTTTTTTTCTGTATGCACAATGAACCTCTGGGAGAAGTCTGAACCAGGAATTTCAGACTGTGATGTCAAATAGGTTTCACCTTACCTGCCAATTCTCTGATGGGAGTAATGTGTTTAGTAGTATATTGAGGCTCTAACTGCACTCAGCAGCAGAGTATAGGCATGGTGGAGAAAAAGCAGTAACAAAGAGCAAGTGCTAGCCATCCATTTTTTAGCGTTAATTTTCAAATATGCAGTGAGCCCCAGAGGAAAGGGCATGAGGTTAGTTAGGAAGAGGAGTTAGAATACCAGACAGCTCTGTGAGCCAAATCTGTCGAGTTCTGTGATCTTGGTTATTTTATACTCTGGGCCTCAGTTTCCTCATTTGTAAATGGGAAACATAGCCCGCCCACAGGCTCTTTAAGTGGATAAAATGAGATAATTAATGTGCTTGTCTTTTGCAAGTTCTCAAGAACTAAGAAGATGTTAGAGTATCTAAGATACCAGCTGAGGTTACCTACCTACTTCAAAAGAAAAAATTTGGCTCCAAAGCCAGTTCTAAATTCTGTGGAAAATCTAACACTCCAAGATTTCTTCACATTCTGAAAAAGCGTATTTCTCTTTATCTGTTCTGGCTCTGATTTCTGGCTTCTAGAACTGCCCTGCATCTGTTCCTGCTTCTGCATTCCCGTTGACACAGATGTCAGAAAAAGCCTCAATCTCTTAAACACTTTCCCTACAAATTCATCTTACACAAGGCAGGATGCACAGGAAAATTTTACTGTAGATTTCAGGGTACAAATAGGAGCTCATGTGACTATAAGGTTAACTGATGCCTAGTAAGTAACTAAAATAGTACATTCAAGAGATCTTAAAATCCCATTTTCCATTCCTGCCAATTTGATCTCTAAATTTTCATCTCTCTGTGCTTTTAACCCCACCAAGATTTTGGCTCAGGTTATGATCTCATGACTCATGAAACTGAGTCCCGTATGTAAGGGGCTGTGTACTGACAGCAGGGAGTCTGCTTGGAGTCTCTCTCTCTCCCTTTCTCTCTCTCTGTCCTTCCCTGCTTGCATACACACTCTCTTTCAAAATAAATAAATATATAAATATTTTTTAAAAAGAGGCCAACATACCTTATACCCAAATATTTGAAAATAATAATCTAAAAACCGTTAAATAAAATGTGTTGTATCTCCTCCTTCTTTGTAACAACACCAGACCCCAAGTTCAAACCTAGAATCAGATATCTCTCTGTTATTCTACTGCAGTCCACTTTTCCTTCCCACTGTCAGCTCCCTTGTACTGTGTAAGGAGATCGTGTGCCTATGTGTGGACACTCCAGCCCCCATGGTCAAAGCCCTATTCATACTCCAGCACAAACAGCCACCCCACCAGTGGTTGGGTCCACTCTTGAAATAATAGGCCCTGAGAAGAGGCACAGGGCCTCAACCATGCAGGCAGGGTCCCAGTTACCTGAATGTGGTTCTGAAGAGTTACCCTGTGGGAAGGGCGAGAGAATCAAACAGAGTAAGGTTCAATTGTAGGTTCTGGTATGTGTAAGCTTTGTGACACTGGGCTTCGTTCTTTTTTTTTTTTTTTTTAATGTTTTATGTATTTCTGAGAGAGAGAGAGAGAGAGAGAGAGACAGCTGAGCAGGGTAGAGTCAAAGAGAGAGGGAGACACAGAATCTGAAGCAGGCTCCGGGATCTGAGCTGGCAGTCAGCACAGAGCCTGATGCGGGGCTCGAACCCACGAACTGTGAGATCATGACCTGAGCCGAAGTCGGATGCTTCACCGACTGAACCACCCAGGCACTCCTGGGCTTTGTTCTTATAGATTTTCCTCAGCTACAAGTGATAATGATGTTACTATTATAGTTTTGTGATGGGTATTAAATGACTTGGTGTCATGTCGTAACATTCCATAAATAGTAGCTAAGAATTATTATTATTATTAATCATCATCATTAAAATATTATGTGCCCCATCTACTGCTAGACATAGGTTGATTCAATGAAGAGTAAGAAAAGGTTATCTCACAAATTCATATGGTTTAAGAATATCATGGAAGTCAGCTGGGAGAATATAATTTACACAAACTGTCAAGCTTCAGTTATTGACCAAAGCTAGACAGCATGGCAGATGTCAAATCTGTCTCTTCCTCCGAGTAATGAAGGAAAGGAGGTGTGGAGACTATGCGGGGTCTCCACAAACAGATCATAAAAGCAGAGAGAGGGGTATATGACTAAGATGCTTTAGGAGTGTGGGAGCAAGAGGGAGACCTCAGATTATTCTAGAGATGTTGACATGTTCTTAAAGCTGAGATATTTGAGCCACACCATACAAGATGTAGAGTCCAGCGGGACAACATGGCAAAAGGAAATAGAAAGCAAGATAATTTGGACAACTTTCTGTGGTTTCATAGTTTGTTCAAGGGCTATAACGTAGTGTGTGTGGGACAGCACAGGAGATGAAGTGGGTTCAGGGGGTAGAGACAGACTGGGGCAGATCATGGAGGTCTCATATACAGTGCCAGAAAGTTTGGATTTAGTTTCTGCGGGTGATTGGAAAAGGTTTAGGCCAAGGAGAGACATGATCATATGCATGTTCTGGAAAAGTCTCTCTGCTCCTCTTATGAAGAACAGAGGAACACAGAGAATGGAGGCAAGAAAACCAGCAGGAGGCTGCTCTATAGAGCATGAATAGATGAACATAGGAGATTTAAATTATACACACACACACACACACACACACACACACACATATGAAAGGGATACACTTAACAGGGTTGAAGGACTAAAGGTGCAGACAGAATTAGGGATGACTCAGAGTTTTGGCTTCGGTGATGGAGTGGGTCACATAGAAAGTATTAAAAATAGAAAAACTGACACAGAGGAAGAAGAAATGAAGGTAAATGTGACCTTTAGATTTTCTAGCACTTGGTCTTTTCTAGTGCACAAAATGCAGGAAAAGAGGCAGGGGAGCAGAACAGAAGATTTACTTAGAGATAGAATGCTTTGATGTAAGTTTCTCCTATGTTTTCTCTTTACACAGCTTTACTGGTGGTTAGATGGTGAGCAAATCCTTATATTTACCCTCAAGCAGGGGCTCAACCTAGGTATTCATATCTAAAATAATTGGAAGCGTTGGATAGTCCTTGAAGCTGGTCACTCTGTGGATTCAGGTGCAGTAAGCCTACCACAGAGTCTAATTGAATAGGACTGGTTTCCTAAGTAAAGGGAACCCTGCACAAGTCACACTTACTAGAACACTAGTATGAAGAACCAAGTAATAGGAGATGTTACTGGAGCCCTTTTTCTGGGGAAGACTATGGGTGACAAGGAAGAGTTCATACTTCCTTAAGTTGGTGTCAAAATTAGAGTTTGTTGCAAAAATACTATGCACTCTGCTTAGTAAAAGAAAGAAAAGGGAATCATTAGAATATTAGTTTACAGAATCTTCGGGAGTTAAGAGAGCAAGAAACTGAACCCTAGTGTAAAGTCAACGTTCAACCCCATATCAGGTGCCATGTCACAACTGGGATTTCCGTGACTGGAAACCGGAAGCAATGCCATTACCATCCATGAAGATTTGGACTCATACAACTTTCTGCTTTCCCAAAATACAATTCCCCAGACATGGCTTCCTTGGGCTATTTAGTTCTCATTCAAAATCTTGCACAAGTGAATCTTACCGATAGAGTCTAGGTCAGATTTTTCTACCTTCTTCCTTAGGGAAGTTTAGACTTACAATTTGGCAAATACTAGAATAGAAGAGTGCTTTCAAAGATGGTGGTTAGGCTCAAAGGAAAATATTGCTCTAGCATAGGTCAGTAGAAGTCAGTAAAGTCATATGGTACAACTGCATTTTACAAAGTCATTAATTCAGATGCCTTATTTATTTAAAAAAAAAACCTGTCAATATAGTAAAGAGAAAATAGAAGTCTATCTGAATCTTAAGCAAAATGAAAGAGATTAAATCTGGGAATTTGAATTACTTTGAGTTGGGTCGTAGCATAGCATGAAACAGGGCTTTGGATTCAGAAAGAGCTAGAATTTGACTCTTCACCCCACCAATTAGTGATGGGGCCATCTTAGATGATTTCCTTACCCTCATCTTCATCCGTATAACGGGGACAGTAACGAAGCCTCTGCAGTGCTGTTGTGAGGGCTAAATGAAATAATTCATGCACCATGCCAAGAGGAGAATTATCAGGAGACATATCCTCAGCTTTTTTATTCAGGACTATGCACCTCTGAATTAGTACCAGAATGGTTTCCCATTATTGTGAACATCAAAAGTGCTATTTTTTTGCTCTCCCCCCTTTTTTTCTGCTTTCTGTCTCTAAGGACAGCAATAAACCATATATGGAAGCCCAATTAGGCATGCACAACTCCTTTCTGTCTTATCTTAATCCTGCCAGTAATAGAACAGTAATTGTTCGAGAAACTACAAGGGAAATTGTGAATGAGGAGAGCAGATAGTGCTCCAATTGATCTCAATTACTGTCATGAAATTGAGTCTTCTGTCCGACATCTCAATTTAATGCTTCTTTTTCCCTGAGGATCTGTCCCTCCTTGTTGCATCCCATTGTATCTGTGGTTGGCCTGTCACCATCTACATTGCGCTCTTCATCAGAATGATGGAATTGTTTTCATTTACCTAGTGTCTCCTCTCTGTGCTGTTTGCTTCCCAGATCCGTGCTCTAGTCTTCTGACATTCATATCTGAATCTTTTCATTTTCTCTGGCTCAACACCCAGGGAAGAACTATGTTGTGTTTGGCATCCAAAGAATTGATTTCCATTCATGAGCGAGAAGACAATTTTTCAAAACCTAAACAAGATGAGTGTATGCTTTGCCCAAAGGATGAAAACATACTCTGAAGTGAATTATTTCCCTTTTTATATGGGTGCAATTAGGAAAGTTAATGATGGGTAATTTTCAGCATGCATATGCTTTCACTTTGCTGATTTATAAGTAGGCATAAACATAATTAGGTGTGCATATGCATGCTCACAGTTTAATGGGCCTTACATTCCTAGTAATTAGGAGGCTCAGCATGTTGTTGATGTGTCATTTTTCAGACTAAGGTATAGAAAGACTTTCAGATTGACTATCCCCAGGAAATTACATGGAAATGCAAGGTATATAGTTATATGAGAAATAATGGCATCTTAGGATACATTCACCATCTGTTTTTTTTCTTAAATAGATTCAATAGATTTAGAAAATGTGTCTCTCTAAAGCAGGGGTTCCTTTTTTAAGTTGTAAAGTTCTCTGTATTTAGAAATTAACAGATTTTATAGTATTTTATAAGTAGAAGTACATAAGAGAGCATTAAGTTTACATTAGGTTTTATAGATGAGGTTGTCCAGGCTCGGTAAATTGAATTGATTTTCCCAAGGTCATATAGTTATTGAGAAACCTATCAATGGCTTGCCAGAAAATGAGAAAAAAATATAGTTTTTTATTGTCGGTGCAACAGCCTCATCTCCCTGGAATCCCAGTTTTAGTGCCAGCAGGATCAGATACATAATTTGTGAGGCCCAGTGCAAAATGAAAATTCAGGTTCCCTTGTTCAAATGTTATGAAGAACAGATAGATAACGATGATAAGTATTAAACCAAGTACAGAGCCTTTTCAAAGCATGGGATTCTGTGTACTGCACAGGTTACACACCTACAAAGATGGCCTCCCTCCTCCTCCTTCTTTTCTGATATTTAAGAGTGGAAAGGTTAAGTGTGATTTTTCATTTCTCACTTTGTAGTTCTTTGCTATATCTAACATTTCAAAAATATATATCAATCATTTGCACTTTTTCTTTTATGTCTTTGGCTACATCATTCATCTCATTTTAAATTAAGGTGTTTCTCTTTTTCCTTTTTATTAATGAACTTTCTTTCAATCAGGCCTAAGATGGAAAAGTTTTTATTCCAGCTGTTGAACATGAAATATAGTCAAGTAGCAATGCTATGAGAAGGGTTCTTCTCTCATTTAATTCGAAAATGCATTGTTCTGCCTTTACATTTGCTGAAATCCTCTGCCTACTGGAGGCTCTCTCTCTTCTAATGCTCCTTACCTTGTTGAACCTTACTGATCCTTTAACACCTAGATCAGTGTTTATGAAGGGTGATTATTTTAATCCTGAAACACTTGTTGTTTACACAACTCACTGAAATGCATTGACAAGTAGCTCACTAATTTTTTTAATGGGCCTTATGAAAAATTGCTTAGTCTACTTTCTGTTTGTTTGTTAGTTTGTTTAGCTGGATCACAGCCTCTCTAAGGATCATAACCGTATCCCCATTCACAAAGAATTTGGGTTCAGGTTGACCCTAGTGTAAAACAAGGGTTTGGGGTGAGGTGAGATAACCAAGAACTAAAAGCCCCTTTCCTGTGAAAGACACAAAGTTTCCCTTTTGAAAAACTTCATAGCAATCATATAAGATGTTTTGTGATTAGTTTCCCCATTTTTCTAAAATGGAAATCATGGTTCAAAGAGGTCAAATGCCTTGCCCAAGATTACTCAGCTAGTCTATAGTGGAGAGAGATATCACAGTTTGACTCCAACCCCCAAGTTCTTGTATTACTGTCTTCTTACTCTTAGCAGGAGTCTTCCTCAACTGGCCAGCTAAGTACATATTTGCCAATTTAATTTGTGATTTATCCAGGAGAAGCAAAATATCATGAGATCAAGTATTTTGTCCATTTCTGCCTCACTGTGATTCTAATGTAACATTTTGGAGTTTTATTTCATTGAGTAATGCTGGTGAGTATACAGATAACTTCAAAGCTGTTATTCGTATCAGACTTACCTTCACTTTATAGGCCACTATAAATTGCTGGCCATGTCAGCTCACTTCTGAGACTGGGAATTATATTACCATTTTCTATAAAAATATTGAGACATGCACAGACACCAAACTAAAAGGTTGTTATATTCCATTTTCTAAAATTGCAGCAAAGAGAGTCAATTTTCTCCCTCCAGATAACACATTGTCTTTCTTTTTTTCCCCCCCCTTGTGTCCTTTTATGTATATATTTAGTGTTATTTCAGCTCAGAGCAGCTGGTTTATCTTTCACAATAGATTTTCTCTGGTGGTAGTACGCTCTGCTCACCAGGTATTGATGAGTTGGTTGTTATCATTATTATAGAAATAAAAAAGGAACAGTGCACTGAAATAGTGCGTAATAGGCTGAGTGATTTTGAATGCTGAATTTTGAATGCTGCATCAGCATCAGGTCATGATTTCTTAGAGGTATGATAATATCAGTTACCTTCTGCTTCACAGGATTTATCTTATTTCTTTATAAAATTTGAATAGTTCATTATATATATGCATATAATGTATATACACACATAGAATTTTCCTTATAGTTTAATATTTTATTTACATATATCCATCTAATATAAAATTATTTTTATAAACAGGCTTTAGGTACATAAAATACATTATGTATTTTTATTTATAATCATGTTCATACATTTATGTATTATATATTTTATGCATTATATATCTATCTTATATATAATAAGTATTATTTTATATGAATTTTTTGTATTCTTATGTATGTAATGTTTTATATTTAAAATTTCTTTCCGTCTATATGGATAGATACAGATAGATACAGATACAGGCATTCTCTTGTACTAACACACTAAGAATTATTTGAAAGTAGAGGCTATAGAATATTAGTTGACATTTATAATTGCACTTACTAGCACTGCAGATATTTGTTATATGTATAAATAAGTGAAGTGATAGATATGAGTGCTATGTGATTCCTTTCTCTGCTTCACCCTTTCTGTTAATCAATTACAGAGTTTTGGTCTTTCCATCTCTCTTTCAGTGCTTTTCTCTCTATCCTAGGCACCATGATGAGAATTGAGCAATGCCTCTTTTCTCAGTAGAGAAATCCCATTAATTTCAAAACCTCTCAGTCCATCCCCTTGCTACATGACTGGGATTACAAAATATGAAAGTTATCTATCTAAAGACAAATTTCTGTCTAACTACTCCCTTTTAAAAGACTTTTAATTGGTCTTCCAAGCTGAACAAAACATCTAAAATGCCCTTGACCACTCCTGGACAGCTAAGACCTGCCACGAATTGGTTTTTCCTAAATTTCTAACCTCATCATTGGGAACCCTATCCCCTTGCTCCAGAATTTCCCATGCTCATATCCCACTGGGTCTTCTCCCACAAAAGGTCCTATAGTCAAATAAGTATAAAAACAGGTCTTTATACTGTAGGGTTTCTCAAAGATTTTACTCTGTAAAGTGATATGGTACATTTAGGGAACAGCATGCTATATTTTCCAAATTGTTTCACATTTAAATACTCTTGTTTGTACTCTCCCTCTTTTAATTTGAACAACAACTAACAAACGCCCTGGCAGAAATGCTGGAGAAATGCTACTTTAGCCATTCTTATTGATTTTGTTTAAATTTTATCTTATTTTTAGAGGGAAAGAGAGAGCATATAAGCAAGGGAGAAGGGCAGAAGGAGAAAGAGAGAGAGAGAGAAAGAGTAAGCAGGCTTCATGCTCGCTCATCACAGAGCCAGACGTGAGACTGGATCTCATGGCCCTGGGATCATGACCAGAGCCAAAATCAAGAGTTGGATGCTCAACCGACTTAACAACTCAGGTGCCCCTAGCCATTCATGAGAATAGTATTCACATCCCTGTCTCTATCTTTGCTCTACTATTCTGCCTTGAATATTCTCTATATATTCTTCCTTTACCATCTACTTGGACAAATGTTATGCCTATTCGAGAGAATAAAGATTCTTATAATTTAAGTTTGTGTTTACATGAAAATAGCCAAACTTTGTATTAAACTAAGCCTAGAAAAAAATGGAATCTGATAAAAAATTTTAGGATTTCCAAGCAGAAGACATCGGTTATAGTAAAAGAGGAGAGTTAGTGAAACATAGAGGAAAACAGGAAAGTACAATATCATAGGGACTAAAGTGAGTAAAATGTGGTAAAAAGTATGATGATGCTAAGTTATACATAGAAATTGGTAATAATGGAGATCAAGACTGGTGAGAGGTCATAGCTACCTGTATGAGGTCAGCTACATTAGAATAAAGAACGTAGCCCTCTATTTGGAGGGAACTGGAAGAGTGTGGATGTACGGCAGTACACCAAAGGGTACACACCACATGTGTTTCATGAAACTGATAATGAGCTGGCAGAGAGAAATATCGTATAGCTTAAGGAGCACAGGGTCAAATAAAAAGGTCTTTTCAGTTGGGGTAGAAGAGTGCTGCATATTTGAAAGCAGGGCAAAGGAGGATGATGGGGATGCGGACAATTCCGGAAAAAAGGGATCTAATTGTAGGTGAAATAATGCATAAGAGTCAGGAGAACAGGCTTAAAAGCAAAGGAGTAAATGAATTTGGAAATGTTGTCCAGTGCTGGAGCAAATGAAAATCGATACAATCTTTCTGGAGATAAATTTGGTAGTACCTATTGACTTAACTGTGGTCAGATCCTTTGATCTGGCAATTCTGTTTATAGGAAACTTGTCTGCAGAACAAAGTAGAGATGGTTACTCAGATTTATAGCTAAGGCTATGCATTACAATAAAACTTGGATCCAATTCAGATTCTGAAATATGTGTATAATTAATTATGTCATGCATTTCATGGAATATTGTACTTTCAACATATTTTAATGGTCTGGGAAAATTCTTTTTTAAAAAAATTTAGTGTTTATTTTTGAGAGGGAGAGAGACAGAGCATGAGTGGGGGAGGTACAGAGAGAGAGACACAGAATCTGAAGCAGGCTCCAGTCTCTGAGCTATTAGCACAGAGCCCAATGCAGGGCTCAAACTTCTCAGACCACGAGATCATGACCTGAGCCAAAGTCGGGCACTTAACTGATTGAGCTACCCAGGGACCCCTGATCTGGGAAAATTTCTTAAATATTAAGTGAAATAAATGCTATTCAAACACTATATATGCTGTATGATATGCACTACGATAAACACATATATCTGCAGCGAGTAATAGAAAGGAAAAAGTTAATAGTAATTATCTCTGGATCATGTGATTATAGATGATAATTACATCCTTTTGATCTGTTTCCTATAAGTAAAATGTCTCCATTGTATACATATATAATGGAGACATTTATATATCTATATCTATATACATATATATAGATAAATGTCTGTGTGTGTGTGTGTGTGTTCATTTTATACTTAGAATAAAATATTTAGAAACATAGGTTTTAGCTCTAACTCTGTTACTTTTTACATCTGAAGTTATTTAATCTTTCTTATACAAAGTGTGTTTTCAGTTATTCAGAGACTCTGATATTATCCTCCCAGAGTTCAATTGTCAATGTCCTGCTTAGTAATTATGTGGAGTTTTTTTGTTTTGTTTTGTTTTTACAAATAGTTTATTGTTTGTTGGTTTCCGTATAACACCTGGTGCTCATCCTCACAAGTGCTCTCCTCCATGCCCATCTCCCCCCCCTCCTCCCCCACACCCATGAGTCCTCAATTTGTTCTCAGCATTCAAGAGTCTCTCATGGTTTGCCTCTCTCCCTTTCCCACCCCCCATTTCTCCCCTTCTTCTCCTCCATGGTCCTCCGTTAAGTTCTTCCCAATCCTCCTATACGTGCAAACATCCTTTTTAAATTTTGATTCCCTCATCTGTGGTTGGCATAAAGCAAATCCTCAATATTTGCTACTTGAGTATAAATAACTTCAGAGCAGGATATTTACCTCAATAAGCTGTGGGAATTAAATGAAATATGTATTTTAAAACATATATATCAGAGTGTGAAACACCGGAGACCCTCAAAAAGTATTCTTTTCCGTCATCTCCACCCCCACCCCATATCCCCCTAATACCCTGACTTTTCCCCTTTTCCTTTTGAGAAGGGCAAGATCTCCAAAGCAGCAGGCAGGAAGCCAGAGGTAAGGTGTGCTGCCATCTAGCGGACCACTATTTTTCACTGAGGCAGCCCCAGCAACGTTGTCTTTTTTTTTTTTTAAGGCCTCTAGAAATATCATAAACCTATTTGTCACAGACACAGGATTTCTGCTGTCCTTGCCCTCCACAGGATTGACTTGCTTTTTCTTCCTAATGCTGTTTTGTGGAAGTTTTTCATTTGTGAGACAGCTGAACCAGAGCCAATTGCATTCCTTGTAAAGGACAAGGAATGGAAAGCCACACCAGCATTCCTTAACCCACTCATTGCAGAGTCCTGGTCAACCCCAGGTAAGGAAACAAACAGTAATCAGATGTTGAAGGGGGTAACCAAGGAGACACTCCGGCCCCCAGGGGGCACATGGACTCTAGATACAAAGCTACTGCTACTCTCCTAACTTTGCACCTTTTGTCTGGCTCTCCCACGTAGTAGAAAAGGAATCTGCTTTACCTCTACCCAATGTAGAGTGCAGAGAGAAAGACAAGAACAGTTCAGACCACTGTGCAGAATGGACTTCTCTATTTCCCTCTTTTCTTGGATCTAAGGGCATGTTCCTGGTAGGTTAGGCACCATGTAGGTTAATCAAAACTTTTCAAAACTAATGAACCTATCCCTTAGTGTTCTGTGGAAGAAAGCATGAGATAGAGAAACAACATGGGCATTCAATCCTGTTTTGGTAACTTCCTAGCAGTATGATACTTGGAAAGTTATTTCACTTCTCTGCATCTCAGTTTCTCCAATTTTAAATTGAAAATAGCAATAATCATGACATAAATTGGTAGGATGATTTGAGATAACATGTATGAACATGTGAGTTAATGTGCAAACACCATAGGGTCTGACACCTGGTGGGTTATTAAAATAAAACACAGAAGCTTCTCTTTCTTTCTAGGCTGTGTTGTATGCTGGTGAGGGAATGGTATTGGAGGCTGGGTTCTGATGGAAATATTTCAGGGCTCTCAGAGTTTATCATTTGTAGCAGAAAGTTTTTGTGATCATTAAGACTGAAAAAAGAGTACAGCTTCTAAGCTACAGGTAGTCAAAGTAGAAAGTATCAATCAATTACTTGGGGTCTACTGTGGGTTATTTGTTGGTTAACATGGTTGGCTAGGAATCAATCAACCTGGGCTCCAAGCCCAGTTATTTCATTACCTCTCTGTACCCTAGGGTAAGCATATATCTTAGGCATTTAGTCCTGTGTCCAGAGAGTTGAAGTGTCTTGTTCTATTTTACTTGTCTGGTTAGAGCCAAATTTCAAATCTTTGTCTGATTTTAAATCCTAAACACTCTGATTACAGATATTTTGAAGCAAAATATCCCTTTAAATTATTTTGCAGTTGAAGACTTACATACTCAGTCTATATAAGTAGCCCTGCCAACACCAATATACTCCTCCCATTGCTAAAAAAAAATCAAGAGCTTCTAAGACAGTTTGTTTAAAATAAGGTGATTTTAAAAGTTCAGAAGTCATCCTAGACTCCCTGAAATTTAATTACTATTTGAGCCCTTCTCTCTCCTCCTTCCTTCCTTCCTTCCTTCCTGTCCTTTCCTGTCCTTTCCTTTTCTCTTCTCTTGTGTGTGTGCACATGCACATGTGTACTCATTCGTGTGTGTGTGTGTGCATGTGTGTGTATTTGTTTAGCCTACACTAGTTTTATAACCCAACCTAAAGAAGAGATTGGATTTAATTGTAGTCAATACAAGGAGGGGAGGAAAGGGGCTTTTTAGGATCAATATGATTTAGAGATAGGTGAAGATTTGGACACTCAATTTCTACACCCCCTTGCATGCTCTCATTCCATCTTCTTCTTCCTCCACCCCCCACAACTGTACATATAAAACAGCTTATACTTCTGTATACTCTTGGCCCTTTTTCTGTAAAGTCGTGGGTTAGAAGTTTGAAGTCAGAGGACCTGACCTTAAATCTGAAATCTGCCACTTAGTGAATATGTAAGATCAAGAAAGCTACTTCACTTTTGGATCTTCAGTGCTTTCATCCACAAAATGAGAATAACATTATCCATCTCTAAGTGACATCATACAGATTAACTCAAACCTGGAGCATACATCCCAATTCATGAGAAGTCATGTAATCTTCAATTAATCTATCACTTCCTTGTTCTAAATGTTTCTAAATAGTATCTTGACATTCTTAGGTCCCATGATCTTGACGTCTTAGGGACTTGTGAACAATCTTGGGGTCATAAATAACTCATTATATATGTTTGGTATTCAGTAAAGCTGAATTTTCTGAAGATGCCTGCCTTGTTGCGGGTCTCTTGAGAAGCAGGTATAATATGCAGTATATCACTTAAGAAGTATATTGTCTTTTGAATGTTCTGCTGTGTAATGATGACTTACTGTTGATCTACTGAGTTCATTTAGAATAAAATAAAGTGGTAGTTGGATGTGAGAAAAGTAAACCACCTTGGGATTTTCTTTTGCATTGATTATAGCTTAGAAATAATTCTGAGGAGCAAAGAAGAGGAAAGTATAACATAAGAAAAGAGTCCATTGTGATACAGGAATGCAGAGATGCAGCCACATTAACACACATACACACACAAATAGGAAGATATTAAAGTGCTCAAAAAATGGATAGGATTTTAATTTTATACCATTCTTAGGTTATAAAAATAGCACACACTTAATAAAAAAAGTAATAAAGGCAGAAAAGAAAAGAATACAAGGATATGCCATCTGTAATCCTGTGACCCAAAGACTTGGCTTCTGTTTACATTTTAGAGCATTTTCTTCAAATAATAAAGGACTTTTATAAACAAGCAAGCATAATCTGAGCTCAGCATTTAAATACATGGGAGAAGTTTCTTGCAGTAACTCACTTAAGAATGTTTTGCTCTCAACATCTTTTATAAATTCTTACACAGCACATTTGGTCTCAGAACAAGGTGGCTGTATTTAAAAAAAAAAGGATATTTAATAATTGGCTTTCTGGTGCCTAGCTCAGAGGGGAATAGAGGATATCTGATACTATGGGATGGTAAAGTCAGGCCACACTTAAAAGGCCTTTGAAGCTTATGATTCAGCACCTAATTACAATGTGTATATGAAGGGCTCCACACCAACAAACATTTCTCAGACACTGGCTGCCTATCTTACAATTCAGCTCACTTCTGTGATTATCTACCTGAAGATAGCATCAGATTCCACAGGTTAAGGGCTCAGTCCCACCACACTACCCCTCCTTACCCCACACATATTTCAGACATCAGTTGCAAGTCCAGGGTGTCATCTGTGCTTCTGTCTATATAGACTGAAGTTTCCAGGGATCCTCTTCTTGGGTTTGATTAATTTGCTAGACTGGCTCACAAAAGTCAGAGAAACATTTTGCTTACTATATCACCAGTTTATTATAAACTGATATAACTTAGGAACACCCAGATAGAAGAGATGCATAGGGCAAGGGATGGAGGGGACATAGAGATTCCATGCTGTTGCCAGGTGTGTCACTCTCCCCAAATCTTTACGTGTTCTTCAACACCAAAGCTTTCTGAACACAATCTTCTTTTTGTAATGTTAATTTCTGAGAGAGACAGAGACAGATACACACACACACGCAGAAAGAGAGGGAGAGAGAGAGAGAAAAAGAGAGAGAGAGAGAGAGAGCGAGCGCACAAGTGGGGGAGGGGCAGACAGAAAGGGAGACAGAGAATCCCAAGCAGGCTCCATGCTGTTAGTGAGCCCAGTGTAAGTCTTGATCTCATGATTGTGAGTTCATGACCTGAGCCAAAATCAAAAGTCAGATGCTTAACTGACGGAGCCACCCAGGTGCCCTTCTTTTGGGTTTTCATAGAGGCTTCATTACAAAGGTATTATTAATTAAATCATTGGCCACTGGAGACTCAACTCAATCTTCAGCCCTCTCCTCTCCCCAGAGATCAAGGGAATAGGACTGAAGTTCCAACCCTCTAATCACAGGTTGATTCTCTGGCAACCAGCCCCCATCCTTAGGTGCTATCCAAAGTCAACTCAATAATATAACAAAAGACACTTTTGTCTCATCACTTTGTCTCATCACTTTGGAAAGTCCAAGGGTTTTACAAGTTCTGTGCCAGAAATGGCAAATATATATCTCTTATTATAAATCACAACATTATGGCTTATTTCTGCTTCCAAGATGTCTTTGTTTTTTGAAGTAGTAGCCCAAACACTCCCCTAATGGGAAAGTCTCCCTAGTTATTGCCAGATAGTGGACAGCATGGGCAATCAGGATCTCTTGCTGCAAGCCATAGAATTCACTTACATGTGTTTGTTGTCTTCATTCAAACTGATTCAACTTAATTGGTTGGAGAATAGGTGTGAAAATAGGGAGAAGGAAAATATCTAGAAAGAGTCTACAAATTGCTTTGATAGCCTCCAACCTTCTGAAGTTCAGTCATGATAAAGAATTTCTGCCTAGTTTGGTACTGGAGAATAATAAATTTGGAAGAAAGAGAAGGCATTTGGCTTGCTAACTTTTAAAATATTTTATTGCCCCTATAATATTAGACTTTGAAAAGTATTCAAAACTCTTTAAAAAATTAAATTATAAAGTTTGTATCTAGGACACTTACTATATTATTCTTCCTTTGATAAGGATTGACATGGTTCTATACAGAGTGTGGGGGAGTACTCATTGAGCAGACATATTCTAAACCATGGGTAGGGTAAAGGAAAGCCTTTATGCATGTATCTGATCAATAAATCCATCTTGCCTTCAAGTGTTCTGGCAGAGATTAGGAAAGTTAATTTCTAAGTCTATTTCAATAATTAGACCCCTGTATACTTATTATTCTACTTCAGCACATTAAAGGAAGGGATGCAAGAATGGATCTCAGAAAACTCTATTCAACAGTAAGTTTGAAGTGTGAGAGGTAGTCAAGTTAAAAATGAGAAAAGTTACTCAGAGATTAAAGAGCAGTTTGAGATAATATCATGAGTAGAGTGAGTTGAACCAGCACTTCAGGATTTGGTCTGTAAATCTATACTGCCTTATGGGGTTTCACCAGGTTAGGTTTCATGAATAGAAAGACCTGCACAAGGATAAAGATAGGCAACTCCTTTCCACAAGTGTGGAAAAGAAGATGTCAGGAGATTTATTGCTCAAAAGCCCAGCTGGCAGGCTGGTGATTCCAAAAGTCTTGTTAGGGTCTCTTGTCCCCTAGGCAGTGTCCAGCCTGGATCAGGGATGTCTTCTCTCTGATTCTTTTTGGAGAACTCTAACTGGAAGCCCAGGTGACTTGCATCAAGTCATATCAGCTTCCAGCCCTTCTGTGTCTTGTGTTCTAGTCCTAGTGACCAGGATTCTACCTGGTTACTGGCAAGAAGACATCATGTTGTGCCCTGTGTCTAAATCAAGGTCTATTTGTAACCCTCGACTCCAAATATGTTCTGACAAAACTAAAAAATCCTGGTGGTGTTGTTCCCATTCCTTTCCAAATGGAAATTCTTCTCTCACTTCCACTCACCATTCAGTTGGGACTCCTGTGATTTGCTCTCAGCAATCACTCTGTTTCCCAGAATCTCCTCAGTGTTCCTACAATTTCCCTATTGGCATGTTCATTATACTCAGAGGGAAAGCTCCTCACTTTCTAGTTTTTGAATAATGTCCCCCAAAGCTTTTTCTAGTTGGACTTCCTGACAACTGCCTGCATTTCTTCTTCAAAGCTACCTGTGATATTGATTATTACCTTCTTTCCTTGGAACACAGATATTGGAGTTGAATTCTTAGTATGCCTCACATCTTATGTCCAGATGATTTTGGCACTCCTTTAGGGTTATGTCTAGAAGCACAACATTCTCTGTGTTAGTCTAGGTTCTCCAGAGAAACAGAACCATGTAGGTAACATATGTAGCATAAATATATTTATTATGAAGAATTGACTCTTTATAGAGTTTGAGAAGTCCTAAAATCTTCAGCAAGCTGGAGACCCAGGAGAACTGATGATATAGTTCCAGTCCAAGTCCAAAGGCCTGGGAACCAGGAACACTGATGGTTTAAGTTTCAGTCTGAGTCTGGGTCCAAAGGCAGGAGAAACCATGTAGCAGCTCAAAGACATCTAAGACATCTAGATAAAGAGAGTTGAACGCCCCCTTAGTCTTTTCTCTTCAGAAAGAGAAGGCTTTCAGCAAATTCGATGAGATTCACCTACAGTGGGGAAGACTATCTGCTTTACTGATTCAGATGTTACTCTCATCCAGAAACACCTTCACAAACACACCCCGAATAATATTTAATCAAGTTTCCAAGCATCCCATGGGGCAGGCAGGTTGTCACATAAAATTAACTATTACACCGTTTCTTCTTTTATTCCTGTGGCTGAAAAACATACTTTCCACTATAATCACTAAATTCAGGATCATCAACATGAATCTGATGCTCCATGAACAAACTTGCAATGCTCAGACTTGGAGAAGAAGTAGTTTTTGTTATCGTTTTACCGTTTCTGGTCTCCATTTTATCAGATAGATTCCCTACATACCCACCTACCTCACCAACCCATCATCTTATCAGTCTCTTTCCTCACCTATACCACAACCCCCATCCCTGCCCTATTCATGGCTCAGGTTTGTCCTTGCAAAAACAGATTGGTTTCTTAGCTTATTCTTTGCTGAACATAAATTCCCTAATGCATTATAATAGCTACAACAGCAGCTGTCTGCTTTTGTGTACTTACCTGTGCCATATTTTACATATATTAGCATGTTAAATCCTCACAACAGCCCCTGGTAGTGATGATGATTCCTAATTTGCAGATATAGTTACTGAACTGCAAAAGGATTACAAACTTGCTCAAAGCCATGTAGCTATTAAATGGTAACACCACAATTTAAGCGCACACATGACTGATGCCAAAGTCTGTGCACACCATCATTACGCACTGTGTTTCCTGCCTCCGCCTCTCCAAATTGTTTCACGAAAGGCTGAGTAGCTGGCTCAAATGGAAATTTTCATCTCTGATTCAGTCTGGTAGCTCTACATAGATCCAAACTCAGTGATCTTTTCCAAGCACTGGCATAAACAGAAAGATTGAAAATCTTATGTGACTTCTCTGTGAGCAATTAAGGGGTTGCATTCTGTAGCGTGCCATTCACCATTCACTATTCATCATCACAGACTTTCAGACATGCTGAAGGTCACAATTGAAAACAGTTATTTTAAGAGATGGCATTGTTCTCAAAAGCCACAGTAGGACCATTGCAGAATGATTTTAACTCAGATCTATATTCAGAGATGAATTCTTCTTTCAGCTCAAATGACGCAGGTTTGTTAGTTTGGGTATGAGTAGGAGGTGAGGAGTTAAAGAAGGAGGGGGAGTACTCATTCTTATCCATCTCTTGCTCACCTTTTGGGTTTTTTGATTTTTTATTTTTAAAGAGTTTAATTTTTTTTTATTTTAGAGAGAGAGAGCGAGCATGAGTGGGTGAGAGGGACAGAGGGAGAGAGACAGACAGACAGACAGAGAGACAGAGAAAATCTCAAGCAGGCTCCACACTCAGCGTGAAGACCAACATGGGGCTCAATCCCAGGATCCTGGGATCATGACCTAACCAGAAATCAAGAGTCAGATGCTCAACTGACTGATCCACCCAGGTGCCCCATCTTGCTACCTTTTGATAATTGTTTATTTCCTCTGTGCCTGGCAGACTCTTTCAAATTCCTTACTTCTGCCTGGTATCTCTGTTTCATTTAATTTATCATAGGACTATTTCTCAATAAGGGATTTAAGGAATCAATTTAAGGAAATTGAAAAATATAGGCACTTGCATAATGAAATGTATTTTGAAAACAGATGCAAGATTTTGTTTGGGTCATGTTTTCCTTCAAATATGTGGTAGGGAATGTGTGGTGGGAATACGCCCACCTTTCTCCTGAGATTCTGCTTTATGCTCACTTTCTCTACTATAATTAGTCACCACTGAAGATCTGAAGATTTGGGGCACCGAAGTATGGGGAAAGCTACAATACATACAAATGGTGATGATATATTGTGGTAGATTGAGCTATTGGTCTTAATTCTCTACTTCTCAGTAGTAACATTATGTATTCACCCTCTTGCCCTTCTGGGCAGCATACTTTTCCACTCTTGCCTTTGGGTTTGCCCACGTGACTTGTTTAGCCAGCTGGTTTTCAGTAGATGTGTCGTGATCAAAGGCTTGTATTCTTGCACTTGGGCCATTGCCATGAGATACACACACTATAATAGCTCACTGGTCCCAGAATAAGGAGAAGCACATGGAGCAGGCCTGAAATAAACTCTTCCAAGCTGGATTTGAATCAAGCCACATCCAGTGTAGATCACTTGAATTCCAGCCTTGTGCAAAAGTAGCATGAGACCTAGAGTACGGGTCCATGCCCTCTTTCAAGAAGTAATTGCTCATTTTTGTAACACACTGGATTCGGGGGTGATTTGTTATTTCACATTTTTGTGAAAATGGCTGATGGATGCATGACACAAATCAGGAATAAGAAAACTGTGTTAGAAATGAGACCACAACACAAAGCTAGACTATATGCAACTTCAGATTCCACTAGTATTTGCTCAGTGCCAATATTGTACTGGTAGCTTCACATATTCTCTTATTTAAATTTTACAATAATTATGCAAGGTAGGTGTTGCTGTGCTCAGTTTACTAAGGTTCAGAAAGATGAAATGACTTTCTTAAGACTCATTGGTTAATAAGTTATAGAGCTAGACCTGAATCTGAGATTTTCTATTAGTCCTGCTTTTGTTTTGTGAAAACGTTTCCTTTCTTGCTGTAGCTATTTTATTATTTTATTTTGTTTTATTTTATTTTTATGTTTATTTAATTTTGAGAGAGAGAGAGAGAGAGAGAGAATGAATGAATGGGGGAGGACTAGAGAGACAGGGAGACACAAAATCTGAAGCAGGCTCCAGGCTCTGAGCTGTCAACACAGAGACCTATGCAGGGCTCGAACCCACAAACTATGAGATCATGACCTGAACTAATGTCAGATGTTTAACTGACTGACTACCCATGTACCCTCACCTTAGTCACTTTAAAGTTGAATTTGTATGTATTTCTAAAGCAAGATAAAGAAAACTAGTAACAATACTTTCATATTGACTGTATTTAGTGGTTTACAGTGCATTCGCATACTTCTTTATTCTTCCCCCACTGACCACATTCACACTTATAGTTAAAGACAGCTGGGATTACTCTGGCCATTTTACAGATTGGGAGACTGATTCACTAATGTTCTCCTTAATCTGACTATCTGACTAAACTTCAGATAGGTGTTTTCCTGACTTTAGCCCCTTAACCTTTCTTTTTAAAGATCATTTACTTTAGAAAACTTAGAATCATAAATTATTTATCTGCTCATTTGACATGGAAATTTTCTCCTAGACTTTTTCCAGTTTTACTACTCAGGAATGTCTGTTTCATCAAGATTGAGCCCTATCTCCCAGTCTCTGTGAGAAGGTAGGACCCTAACTTCTAGAAACATCAAGTAGCAATACACAGATAGTCTCATTATATTGACCAACCTTCCCCCAAAGTCTTCCATTAGTTTCCCACTAGCTCTTGTCTCCTATTGAATCATCTTAAATAATGTCTTCTTTGCCCCTTCAACTCCACCTGGTACATTTTTTTTTTCTTTGACAAGAACAGGGAATGATTCCTTTAAGAGCCCTCTGTAAATGATTGTCAGGGCTTAAATGCAAGGTTTTTTGGTTTCAAATCTAATGCTTTCTTCTATCATTTCCCTTCCACTCATACTTATTTGTTACTGATATTTGTGTCTCTTCCCTTTTCTTATTGTTGTCTAATATAACCTTTACAATGCTTTTTTTGGTGAACTTTTCATTAGTTTTACTTGGTTTGTCAGATTGGATGAAGGAGCCTAGGTTCAGAGCCTCAGCCTTTCCATTGTGTGAGAGGTTTGGCCTCAGGCCCTTAGAGACTATTAGTAGTCTCAGAGGATTGCTTTGTTTAATACTCTAGAAAATGCCCCAAAGCCTGTCATTTGAAGCAGTAATGTGGACTCGAGATATTTTTAATTAAAACTGTATTGTTTGAAGCCAGTCTTTGGCCTCCTATTTATCACTTATGTTCCCTGCAGTGTTTTTAGCTAGGTCACTAGGATAAAAATTTCTCCCTTTCTCCACAGGATGGCAGTATAGGTTAATATTAAACCTCACCACACATATATCCCTTCAAAATCCCATAGCAGGGTTTTGTTCAGAATTGGCACTCAACTCTCCTTTTCTCCATATGCCCACAGCATCCTGTAACCCCTGCTTTAAACATTTCTCACTTCCCTTTTTTCTGTATCAAACAAAGGCAACCCCTTCGGTTCAAAAAGGACACTTATAAATGAAGATCCATGTAATACACCAGCTTCATTATAAAAGACCCTCAAACACAGGAGGCCAGAGTCTAGCTGCCCACAAAACCACATACAACAAAGCCTTAGTTTGGGGATACTGAGTAGTTGTTTATAAATAGCAGTGGTCAGTTACACATTGTCAGCAACTTGACCTAATCACTGTTAATCAATAAAGTCATTGAAGTGTAATAGCCTCATCGGCAGTAGATTGGCTCAGGTCCATGCTAGAAGAAAATAGTCTTCGTGAGTAGTCAGATGGTAATTATTTCATCAGAGCAGCGTGGCCTCCAACAGATCCAGTATCTAGAAATGACTACAAAATAATGTTTGAAATGTTTTTCCTATAATTCAGAAAAAAGAAGTAAGACAAATAAAATATTTTTGAAATTGGGAAAATTAGGCATTCTTGTAGACTTTAAATAAGAACCAAGGATATCCTTTGAACAAATAATTAGAAGAGCATTCATTGTATTCTTTATAAGGGAGGCATTTTTAAAAGCTATCTTTTCTTCTTCTATCTTTAAATAGTAAGATGATCTTCTAAGGTACACATAGGTCAGGTTTTATATCTTCAGCACAAAACTACCTTACACTTAAAGCTTCTTCAACTTCCACCATAATAATGCTTTCAAAATTGGGAGTTAACCAACAAAAAGGTGATATAACCAGAAATTTGTACTGATTCCTGTGGTAGGAACACCTTTGCTAATATTCCCTTTCCATTAGTCTTTGCTTTTTTAAGAAAAATATAAATTATTTAAAAGTTGTTTATTTTTATTATTATTTTTATTTTATTTTTGAGAGAGAGAGAGAGAGAGAGCTCAGGGGAGAGGGGCAGAGGGAGGGACAGAATCCTAAGCAGACTCCACATTCAGCATAGAACCCAATGCAGGGCTGAATCTCAGGAACCGTGAGATCATGACCTGAGCCAAAATCTAGAGTTGCATGCCTAATCCACTGAGCCCCCCAGGTACCCTGATATTATAAGTTATTGAAAAACAATGACATCTATTCTTCATCATCTTCTACAGTGCTTAGTATAGTTCATGACAGGCCTTCCCCTCTAAATATGCATTTATGCATTAACTCATTGTTTAACAGCATGAAAATAAAGTACTGGAGATCTTTACGTAACTACAAAATAGAGATGTAACATTTTCTTTTTTTTTTTAATGCTTTATTTCTAGGAGAGAGAGAGAGAGACAGCGCGAGCAGGGGAGGGTCAGAGAGAGAGGGAGTCACAGACTGAGACAGGCTCCAGGCTCCGAGCTGGCAGTCAGCACAGAGCCCGACGCGGGGCTCGAACCCACGAACCGCGAGATCATGACCCAAGCGAAAGTCGGACGCTTAACCGACTAAGCCACCCAGGCGCCCCAAGATGTAACGTTTTCAAATTGAAGACTTTATTAAGGTCAGAGTAAATACCAATGCTCTACAAAATCACTGCCCAGATTTCTTCAGCAAATTCTTACCCAAAGAGTTCTTGGAAAGAATCTCCTAAGATTAGCATAGACAGACCTAGAAATGAATAGAAAACAGAGTAATGTTTAGCTTTAACTTTAGTCTTTCTTTCAGAAAATAGAAGAACATTATTATGGTATTATATGATAGAAGCAATTTTCCTAATATTACTTTCCAAATCTCAAATGTGGGTATTTGTAGGCTTGAGGAAAATGATGTATTTTTGAATGCAACTGGAGAGGTTTAACAAAGAAAGCCTTTTCTGGTCCCTATGGGGGGAAAAATCAGCTTTAGACTGTTAGCACACACATCTAAAAGTTCAATGAACTTCAGTTAGTTGCTATGCCAACCAGCAGAAGACCTGTCCAGATATGAATTGATCACACAAATAAAATCTCCCCAAAGATGATGCTTGTTTGGCTTAAGGGCATGGTCTTTGTAACAACCCTTGAAAAATCATAGGTCTGTCAGTTTGGAGGATTTATTTGGATCACTATCCAAATTTCCTCAGTGTATTATAAGATACTTTCATTTTTTTCCCCCCAAAGGAAACTGAGCAGTTCCATCTAAGGGAGACATTTTTTTTCCCCTTTTCCCTTCCTAAGTGTAAAAGTAGAGAATACAGACAGAGTTACATGTAGGTTCTGATTATGAGAAAGAGTGGCTAGAACAAGAGCAGTAAATCTTGGGAGAGGTTTTATAATTCCAATATCACCTTGTGATATGATGTTGGTGAATTTACCTTCATATCTTCATGTCACACCTCCCACACCCTGCCATGGATAGGGTCCCTAAGTACTTATGTAGAGAGTCCCTGATTTTGAAGAATTTCTTTGTAGGGTTTGCATTGAGGTTTTCTGTGCTTCAGATCCAGAGTGAACTAATTTGAGACTAAATAAGTACACAACTTTGGTAATGTGGTAATTGACAACAACATCCAAGGGGTTGTAGGAGAAAACACTAAGATGCTGTCCTATTTTCTCCATGTATATTCTGTTATTGTTCCCTTGGAAACTTAATTTGGATGATTTTGTTGTTAGACTGCTCTTCAGGCATCTGAGGTGTGTCTAATCTAAGGAATGCAAAAGAATAGACAAAACATTTGGGGAATTATAATGGCATATTATATGCATATTCTGAATATATACTTTAATACATATGCCTAGCAACACAAATCCTTGAAATAGAGTCACCAAACATGTATTGTGTCTGTTTTGTATAATATGACAAAACATATTGTCCAATGTTTTGGATCCATTCACATTCTTACTTTAATTCCATATCCCTAGATTTGTTTCAATATTGGCTTTTAACCATTTATCTACCATTGCTAACCCTATATTCTCCTCTTGAATTAAAACATACATTTTGATTCTCTAATGGTGATCCTTGATGATAGATTCAGGACTCAGTTTTTTAAGAATTATTAGTTTTTACATCTGGGTCATCCCACTTCTAAGTTCTTAATCCACTTTGCATTAGCTAATTTTGCCTTTGGCCTCTTCAAGAGAGGCTTGGAATCCCCATCAAGGGGATCCAACAAGGTGTGTAATAGATGTAATGAAATAGTAAGTTATTTCAGATTAGGGTCTTCCTATAGTTCAGGTTAAGGAAATGATCAGTGAGAATGGGTATAGGTACTGTAATGGGAATTTTCTGGAGAAAGAATATTGATTATCTGAATCATGCTCAATGAAATTCACATTCAATCTATGGGAATAAGAAAACAACAAGCCCAAAGTGAACTGGTACATCACAGTGAGTTTCCCTTACTCTGAAACTCTCCTTTACAATATTGATACATTAGTAACAAAGGAATCCCTGCCTTTAATATCACTGGTCTGTTTGCCCTTGATTATTAAAATGGGTCATACCTCTAACAGTAAATTCATGGGACTGTTCCTCTTTTGTTCCTATCTCACAGGATATAATACAATTCTCTGCAGGCCAAAGCAAATTTATTCTAGATTTATATCCCAAAGCAAGCCCAGTGCTCAGAGATACAGATCCTTCCACCTTTCTGCTTTTAAGTAATAGTTTAGATTCAAGAACTCATTTGTGGGGGGGGGGGAGAAATATCTATATTAGATAAATATTTGCATGGTTACACATTCCCATAGGTAGCTGAATAAAGGCTGAGGCTTAGAAAACTTGCAAGTTGATGACTATTCTTAACCTCTTTCTCTCTCTTTGCTCAATAATAAGACAGATATGGGCTACTAAAAGAGAGGAATCTTGAGTTAAAAGGTATTGTTTAAAAGTGTTCCCAAATAAATATCAGTACTCAAGACCCAGGTTGTGCAGAAGATATTCCTCATATAGTGTTGATATTTTATATCATTCATTCCCAGTATCCCTTTGACTAGTACTGTGAAACAAAATTTGTAATCACGTGCTATCCTAAAAAGATAAATGCACAGTTTTCTATTCAAACTTCTTCCTTATGGCCCACCCAATGAAAAATAGTGATGAGGTAGAAAGGGGGCACTTGTTAGGAAATAGTATTCAGGACTAGAGTCGAACAGAACCCATGGACAGAACCTTCGGATAAGTTGTGTAACTGGTGACCATTAGGCAGTCGGCAGTTATGTTGACTACTTCTGTTTTCTAATCACTCTATGGTGGCTTAAGGGTTCTGCAGAGGTGGTTCTATATTTGCTATGAAAATTGGTGGGGAGTGAAGAAGAACAGGTGAGCTGCTGCTATTCCCCAAACTTCACTTAAAGAAACATTTATTTATTTACTTACATTTTTTTTAAGAAAGAGAAAGTCCATGCACACACAAGTGGGGGAGGGGCAGAGAGCAAGGGAGAGAACGTATCTTAAGCAGGCTCCATGCTCAGTGTGGAGCCAGACACAGGACTCGATCTCATGACCTCAGCCGAAATCAAAGGTCAGATGCGTAACTGACTGAGCCACCCAGGGACCCTCTTCAACCTTCATTATAATCAGAGTAGCTTTATTTCTATCTGTTTAATATATTAGGATTCTGAAAAGAACTCATTTGAAGAATCAGGTTTATTTTTAAAAACAGAAGAATAGGGGCACCTGGGTGGCTCAGTTGGTTGGCCGTCCGACTTCGGCTCAGGTCATGATCTCAGTTCGTGGGTTGGAGTCTCGCGTTGGGCTCTGTGCTGACAGCTCAGAGCCTGGAGCCTGCTTCGGATTCTGTAACACCCTCTCTCTCTGACCCTCCCCTGCTCATGCTGTCTGTCTCTCTGTCTGTCTCTCTCCCTCTCTCTCAGAAATTTAAAAAAAAAAACAAAACAAAACAGAATAACCAACAGTAAAACCTGTTGTTCATTAGAGAACTTTAACAGAACATGTGGGTCTTATCCTTAAGTCAGTGAAGTAGTAACAACCTCTCTGTCTTGATTCTTCACATCAGTAGTTCATAAAGCACAGTCCCTCAGTCAGTTGTGTCAACATCTCTTGGAACCTTGTTATAAATGTAAATTCTTGGAACCCACCGAGACCTATCTGAAGCAGAAGCTCCGAGGGTAGGGTCTAGCAATCTATATTTTAATAGACCTTCAGTTGATTCTAACACATGCTCAATTTTGAGAACAACTGCTGTAGAGCCTTATTTAGTTTACCAAGTGAAAGGAATGAGGTAAAAAGAATAGACTTTATCATTGCAGTTACTAAAGAAAACCTTTTCCAAGTATTGCGAGTCAGTCTCATCTAGTCTAAATCTTCATAGAGAGGACTGTTTTTCAGATTCAGGAACAGGAAAATGGCACTAATCCTTCTATTCCTCAAGTCCCATAAATATCCATCAAAATAAACCAATACCCTTACAACTTAAAGCTATTGTATATCCCCTTGACAACTCAACCTCAGCCCAAATGTGTTCATTTGAAAAGAGGTAGAGTATATGTAGGAGTCAATAATAAAGTCACCAGCAAATTCTAATTTCCAGTGGATAAATTCAGTCTTGTATTTTATGGATTCATTAAAAAAATAACTATTGTTTCTAAATTCCACCTTACCGAGGTCACTAGATGATGTATATCTTGGAACAGTGCTAAAGGAAGCTGTAGTCAGAGGGAATGAGTCAGAGTTAGGATATCCATTGCTTTCATAGGACCAGGACACCCACAGCTAGAGTTGCCTTCCTAAAATGATGCTACCTCCTTGTGAGATTATTCTGAGAGATGGTCTGCATATGGACTTTTTTTCAAGGCTAAACCTGGCTCTTCTGAACATTTTAGATCAATGATGTTATACCACTAGATGGCTCCAGAGTGTCTATCTGGCAGCATATGAAAGTCCAGAAATTTGAAAATTGGAGTGTACTTTGTGAGCTATCACCAGCCTTCTTCCTCCACTATTGACTCCCACTCAACCAAAAGTGATGTCTCATTCTCTCCTCCATCTTCCAAGAGTAGTCCAGTGATGGTGTCTCTAAGGGGGAAAACAAGTTTCAGACCAGGAGAGCACTTGGCTTCTCCACTTTGCAAACTGCAAAACCCAGCTTCAGGCAAATGATATGTGTATACTAAAAAAGTGAAGTAACATTCTGTCCTTAAACTTGATTACAGCATTTCATAACTTAGGTGGTTGGGTTATTAGGGAATGTAATCCTCCAAAAACAGATAAAAGATCTCCAGTGCTCAAGTCTTGTTTGATCAGGGGAGACTTATAGATAAGTTGCTAAGTATTATCGTTATCTGAGTTGCCCTTTTATATCCTTCCCAGAGATGTTAGTATAGAAACTCAAGTTGTTGCTTTTTTCTGAGTTTTTAAAATCATTGTAGCTGTTATTCTTTTATTTTCAATCTATATGAACTCAGTTTCTTCTAGGTTCCATTTTCCCTTCTACATTGATCTGATTTGATGACAGACTCTAAAGTAGGCAGTTATATTTATCAAACTCTCCTAGTGTGGTAACAGATTGTTTCTGGGGTAGACGTTTGAACTAAGAGAAAAGCAACCACAGACTGAACTTACTCATTTAGATGCCTAAAAGAGAATTTGAATCAAGACACAAAAAGCCTAAGTTCAGAGGAAGATGGCTCTACGATCGGAAAGTCACTCTGTGTCAGAGTAGGAGCATCATAGGCAAACCAAAGCCATAAATAATCTTAAGTTGTGGGTGAGCTGATGGTATGAATAAGCAGAATAAGACAGTCTGCAGAGAAGAATGGAACATGTATGAAAAAATATCAGATAGAGAAAATGTAGACTTAGAAAGATAGACAGTAGCTATCTTCGTATCTGTGCTGTGCTGCCGTATTGAGCACTGGTGTAGATATCTTAAATATATCCAGTTCCTATAAGCATTGTTTGTATTTGCTTTTGTCAAATTCCACATGTATTTCTCTGAGTCTTTTCAACCATCCCCATCCACTGCCTTTTAAAATTGATTCTCCTTGAGCTGAGACTTGGCAAAGACGCCTCAATAGGTAATTTCATTTCCTACAAACAAAAATCTAGAGGTGCCTGGGTGGCTCAGTTGGTTAAGCGTCTGACTTTGGCTCAGCTCCTGATCTCACACCTCATGAGTTTGAGCCCCATATCTGTGCTGACAGCTCTGACCTGCTTTAGATTCTGCCTGCTTCAGATTTTGCATCTCCGTCTCTCTCAAAAATAAACATTACAAAAAACTCTAGAAGGCATCTTTTATCATAAGTTAACTCAATACTAAATTCCTGATAGTTCAGTTTATGAAGTAGACAAAATTTCTGCCTTGGAAAAAACAAAACAAAACAAAATGCTAAGGGCTTCTGGGTGGCTCAGTAAATTGAAAGTCCAACTCTTGACTTAGTTCAGGTCCTGATCTCAGGGTCTTGGCTTCATACCCAGCCTGGAGACTGCTTAAGATTCTCTCTCTCCCTCTTCTTCTGTCCGTCCCCTGCTCATCATACACATGGTCTCTTTCTGCCTTTCAAAAAAATTGTTTTAAACATTGAAACTTGGGTCACCTGGGTGGCTCAGCTGGTTAAGCATCTGACTTTGGCTCAGGTTATAATCTCACAATTCATGGGTTTGAGCCCCACAACTGGCTCTGTGCTGACAGCTCAGAGCCTGGAGCCTGCTAAGGATTCTGTCTCCCTCTCTCTCTCTCTGCCCTTCCCTGCTCATGATTTGTCTCTCTCTGTCTCAAAATTAAGTAAAACATTTTTAAGAAACACTGAAACTTGCTGAATTTTTTTTCAAATTTTTCTTTCAAATATTTTTTTTTCTTCCAAAATTTTCTTTCAAATTTTTCTTGTCCCTTGATTCCTAATATAACAACTTGGTAAGCAGAAGTCAGAGATCATGGTGGGTTGGACTTGAAGCTTATGGCTGGGAAATGCACTCTACCCTTTCCACAACTGCTGTCCATAGTTATACTACTTATAGAGACAAAAGAAGTGATTGGAAAGAAGATGGTCTCTGAGTCCTTGGCCCCAATTGACTTTTAGTTCTTTGTCACCACCATGACAGTGTTGGTGTTTCATCTGATTCTCTTTCTTTGTTATTCTCTACCTTACATAAGAGTAAATTTTTCAAAGCAGAGAGCTGATTTTTTTCACTCCTTGATTTAAACCATCTAGCCCATAACAAAAAAATAATAACATAAAATGAAACAAAATAAAATAAGTAAAAAGCCTTAGTATTGTCCTCAAGATCCTTGGTCTTGAAACTGCTCATTTCTCCAACCTCATCTTAGAGACCTATTTCCTTCCTTCTCTGTGCTCCAGCCATGCTAGCCTTTTAAATTCTAGGAAAAGCCATATTCTTTACAACTTGGGACTTTTGTATATTTTTTCCTTTCCAGAATTTCTGTGTACTTTTTGGCTTTTCCAAGTTAACTCTTTCACCTTTCATCTTTTACCTCAAATGCTACTTTCTTGGTTGGAATTCATTAACCCACACCAGATAAAGTTCTTTGTAGTATACTGCTTGTTTTCTGTGTAACACTTATCTAAATTTGAAGTATTTATTTATTCACTTGAATGTTCCCACCTATTCTCCCTCCAGACAGTAAATTTTATGAAAACAGAAACTTTTCAATGTTTTTGCTCACAATTATATGCCCAGTTGCAGGAAGTTGAGTATATCTTGAAGGAAGGAAGGGAGGGAGGGAGGGAGGGAGGGAGGGAGGGAGGGAAGGGGGAAAAGGGGAAGGGAAGGGAAGGGGGAAGGGAAGGGGGGAGGGAAGGAATCTATGAATACTTAAAAACAAGTCCTGGGTCCTGGAGCCTATTCTGTGGAGATTCTTTATTGTTCTGCTGGAAACTCCAGTTTCCTTTATCTCTGATATTTGTTTTTGTGAATGTAAGGCTGGTGCTGTTTGTCTATTTAGCATTGCATAGTTCTTGGAAGATCTTATATTCTAGAAGGAAATGTGAAAAACATATTCAATTTGCAGAATGTTTCATTATAAACAATCTCAGGGACACATCCATTATTGTGAATTGATATGTATTTCTACTTGAAGGATGAAATAAGCACAACTGTGACAAGAAAATAATTGAAGGATATTAGAAGGCATCTTTTATCAGAGGTGTTGGGAACTCCAGCATTTTAAGGAATGTTTGGTTCTTAGCAAGGTGAATTTAAATATACAATTCTTATATTTCCTGGATATCCTTGGTCACGTCTCAGTCACTACCACAATAAAATCTGATCACTAGAATTACTTCAAGCTATAGGAAGAGCAGGATAGTCATTACCTGCAATTTATCAGAATTTGAAAAATAAAAAGAATTACCTATAATTTTTCCTCATTGAGGGAATTTTTACAACTCTATCTTCGGGATGTGAAAGAATTCAAACAAACATGTTCTAAGATAGTTTTTTGGAAGTTTGGAAAAAGAATATGAATAGGGAGAAGAAATCTTTGTTGGCATTGAACTGTTTATCCTGAGTTGAATTGATAGAAAGTTTATCAATCAAGAAAGTATTTGAGTTCACTATTCTCCATATTGTTTTTTTATTCCATTTTGATCATTAAGACACATTTTTTTTTAAAAATCACCAATAAAAATTATAACCATGTAGATAATTACTCCTCTTCTGTACTCAACATTCCAAGTTTTTCAGAGAATTCTCCCTCTACCCTATTCTTGAATGTATCATTTGGCATCTCTTCTGAAAACCCAGTGCCATTTCTGAACTTATGGATATTGCTGTATGTTTACTAGTATTCTTAGATGCCTCTTGCCTTTTGGAAATTTCTTTCTTGATTCAGTTGAGAACGTTAGGCCTTCACTAATTCCAGTATTTTTGGAATTTATAATGCTAGACTAAAGTATACGAAGCTGCCAATGTTTGACTATTTATCATACAAAATATGGCAACTTTGTGGTTCAATCTAATATAATAATAGCTAACATACATTGACTGATTACTATATTTCAAGTATTATATAAATATTTTGTATACATTATTTTATTTAAATTTCTCACTTTACCCACTAGGAAATTAAGTTTCATAAAAGTTAAAATAAACTACCCATAATCAGATCAGTATTAGTGGAACTGAGATTTAAAGCTAGGTCAGTCCTTCTCCAAAGTCCAAGCTGTTAAACCATAACTGTCTCTTAAGGGTAGTTGCTTATTTTTTAAATATATTTTTGGAAATTTTTAGAATATCATTATTGAGTTACGTCTGGGTGGCTTAGTCAGTTAAATGTCCGACTTCAGCTAAGGTCATGATCTAATGGTTTGTGGGTTCAAGCCCTGCATCGCGTTCTGTGCTGATAACTCAGAGCCTGGAGCCTGCTTCAGATTCTGTGTCTCCCCCTCTTTCTCTCTCTCTCTCTGTGTCTCTCCCACTCATGCTTTGTTCTCTCTGTCTTAATAATAAATAAACATAAAAAATTCTAAAAAAGAATATCATTATTGAATACTCCTTCTAAGGGGAGCTATCATTAACTCATATAAAAGTGATAATTTCAGAAAAACATCTCTGTGGTTCATATACACAAAACCAAATGTGCTTTCAAGGAGCTGTACTTAGACAAACATCCAGATGTTTCCAAATCGCTGAAACATAAATTGCATTTTCCACTTTTTATTGGAATGGTTTCTCATTTTGTAGATAAAAATATTTTTATATGTTCTTAAAGCAATATATTTTTTAGAAACACAATGATTTACAGCCTCTAGAAATAAGGTTCAATCCCTAATAACTTAAAACATTTTGACTTCCCCTAGTTGACACTGGAAGAGAATTTAAGTATCTGGGGAAAACAACCATTCATACTATATCACTTGCCCTCACAAATCATCCTAGAAATAAATCTGTGCTCTGTTTGCTGTTTTTTTTTTTGTTTTTGTTTTTAAGAAATCTTTAAAAGTCATTTTTAATTACTCAGAATGGGTCTATTTGTGGCTTTAATTTCTTTTTTTAAATATGGAAACTATAAGTTCAAAACTTAAATCAAATATGCTTTATGAGCTTTAGAATATGGGATTGTACAGTCATCTGGCCCCCAGGCCATCTCTGCATATAAGACATTAATAACATTTTTAATTTAAGTAATAGATAAATCTGTTTCAAGTGCCTCAGCATCCACTCTTAACATTGCCTGCAGATCAGTTGATCCTAAGTAATATTTTCAAGCTGTGGTAGGGTTATTGGTGTTCTGAAGCAATCTGGAAATACCAAGTTCTTATGCCAGGAAATGGGTCAAACTGTAATCTCTTCATGTTACTGTTTTGATTTCAGAAATAGCTCTGTCCTTCACACACTGGGAGCCTCTATACTTTACCCTTCCCATGGATTTGATTACAGCTGCCATTCTGTGTTTCAGTGAAAACTTTATTAAATATCTACTTTTAATTAACCTCACTGGTACTGGAACCTCTCCACAACCTCAGTCTATTTTTAGTCTCCCAGAGCTGTTTCATTTTTCTCCTTAAATAGTCATTCTATATTATGCCTTTCTCCAATAATTATTATAAAATAGCAACAAACTTGCTCAGCCAAGAGAGGCTAGCAGCATGCACTTCATAGCCTGATTTATGTTTGTATCTTAGCTCTGCCTCATGGGGCTATGTGATACTGGGCAAGTTACACTCTACTTTCTGATGTCCTTCCTCACTGGTGAACTGGAGACCTCACGGGAGGTTGGGAGGTTCTCCTCACAAGAGGAACATCAAGTGCCCCCAGTGCTGAGAACAGTTATTGGCTTTAGATGCCACTTCCTTTCCTTTCTGTTTGGTATGAACATGCATCTCATCCTCTTTATCTTTCTTGCTGAAAGAAGCTGGTGTTTCTTATGTTACTATTTTGTTTAAGAATTGTGCAAAGTCCCATTTGTCCTATTCTTTTTTAAGACGTAGAAATATTTATTTCTGAATTCATTCCTATAATAGTGAGCCAAGCATGTACATTTATTCCATAAGTATCTCTATCATTTGGATATCTGACAGTATTTATGGCTTTATCTTTGGCTTCTCTCGTCATCATCCTGGTGGGGACTCAGGGTCAAGATTCAGAGATGAGTGGGGACCAGACATTTGAAATAGGAGAATTAATTTTCTTTCCAAGCAGCAAAGTAAATCAACAACACTTTATTCACCTCTTTTGTTCTTTTAATAAATGGCACAATAAAGTTTCTGACTAATTCCAGGCTTGATATACTTACATCCACTCCAATGTTTTTTTTTTATGGAAAAAAGGAATGTGAAAACCAAAGAGAGCAGCCCAAGGAGCTCTTGATGGTTTGGAGGGGAAGGTTATTCTCCACTGCAGGAAAATAAAATGGCTTTATCTAGAAAATGTCCTACATTGTTGGTATGCCAGCTTGACCTTGCAACACTATCTTGAAAAAGTTTATAAGTCCTTTAGAAGTAGTGATCAGATTGAAGGATTAGCTGAACAGGTACCCAGCCTTGGTGAGTTGTCTTAGGGCTATGTTTGCAGTGCAGGCTTATGTTATTTTATTTACATGTTGAGCCACCACCCAACTACTCATAGGCCCACTGGTGCCGTTATAAGTAGAGTGCAGAAGTATGAAACTCTAGCATAACAAAAAATTCATTAAGTGTACTCTTGAATCTTGACATGATCTGTCCCTCACCCACATATGGCAAATAGTTTAAGTCCATGGCTCTGAGCTACTCTTATCAAGCAGTCTTGTCATTCTAATGGATTAATTAATGACCCAAATTTCAGTGTACATCTCTGTAAAATAGGAAAGGCATAGGAGAATCTTGTTCCCTTGCTTGGTATCTTTGATCCTACATTCCCTTTGAACTGCGTAGCTGCAGATTTAGTAGTAAATGCTAGTAAACAACCTCATAATGAGTTTCATTATCAGTCTCCAAACCTACATTTGCAATTTTTTTTTAGATTTAGAAAGTGTGTTTTTTTGTGCTCACCTAAGAGAAACAATGGATATTATGGGTGATTGTACTTGGGACCCACCATGGTTTTGTCAGTACCTTTTAGGATAGGGGTAAACCTTGAAGAGAATCACATCCAGAAAGAGAAGCATATGCAGAAAGAATTAGAATGGTGGGGTAGTAGGGGGACCCTGGTCTTGTCTCATCCCTCTAACACAGCTAGATCAACATCAAATCATTTTTAATACCTAGGAAATCATTTTGAAAATGAAGAGAACAATCTGCATAATTTAAGGGAGACAGTGTGACAGGTATGTGGAGAGGTGAATTGGGGTAAAGAAAAGGCATGGTGCCCTGCAGAGAGGATGGAGACTTCTTCTTGGAGACAAGAAAGAGAGAAGCAGAGAGAGAGCAGAGCATGGGGTTTGCACAAGAAAAGCCCTCTCCCAAAACCAATGACTGAGGAATTGGGAGGAACTATCTCAAGTTTTTGAAACAGCAGCACGTGCAAATAACAACATATCAAAACAGAGGGCACACTTGAAGGAGAAAGTGGAAGATAATGCTGGAAAAAGAGTTTAATGAGATCCTAGAAGATCTTGAATTCCAAATCAATAAAAACCAGATCTCGTTGATTAGGGGCTCCTGAAACTTACTTAATGTATGTAGAGTGACATGGTCTTTATGAAGAGACCACAGCTGTGTTTTAGAAAAATAAACCTTCAAACATGACATGTACTGGGGAACAACAGCAACAAAAAGTAGCTTATATTCACCTAGTAAGGCAGAAGCAATTTAATAATCAAATGGGATATTCTCATGTTGTTCTTTGGACTCATTTTATGTTTGTAACACATAATTAAATAAAATTTAAGGCTTTGTAACAAAATTTCATTTTACTAAATAGCTGTCAGATAGCATTTATTTGCAAAGTCAAACTATTTATACACATACTTAACAAGAGTCAGTAATTAAGTCTACGTGCTAAAGCTTATTTTGAAAGTTGTTTCCATGGCTAGTGATATATTTTTTCCCATCTGAGAGCTTCAGTTCCATTAGGTGTTTTCCCCTAAAAAGGATTATTTTTACGTTATCATTCAAATGATTAAATCATTGGCCATTTTAAATGTGGTAATTGATGATTTAATGCCTAGTGTTCAACCAACTCTTTTATTCAATAGCAAGATGACATGAAATGTATGATTGCCACTCCCATTCTGTAAGCCTCTAATATAATATTCCCAACATGTTAACATTTAATTATGTTTTGGGGAGAGTTGATCAGGTTGTAGGATTACCAGTATATCCTATGGGTCATAGATGTATTTCAAAATGTAGCATCAGTCAGACTTATTGTTAGATCAAACACTAGTCTGAAATAACAGAGTTCCAAAGCTGCTCTTTAGATGGATTTATTGATTATAAGCTTCTTTTAAAAAGATCATTTTGTTTCCTTCCTTTCTATTTTTCTTTTTTTTTTTTTACAAATAGTTTATTGTCAAATTAGTTTCCACATAACACCCAGTGCTCATCCCCACAAGTGCCCTCCTCCATGCCCATCCCCCCTCCCCCCCACATCCATCAGTCCTCATTTTTGTCAGCATTCAAGAGTCTCTCATGGTTTGCCTCTCTCCCTTTCCCCCACCATTTCCGCCCTTCTTCTCCCCCTTGTTCCTCAGTTAAGTTCCTCCTAATCCTCCTATACGTGGAAACATATGATATTTGTCCTTCTCTGCCTGACTTATTTCGCTCAGCATAACACCATCCATGTTGCTACACATGGCCAGATTTCATTGTTTCTCATTGCCATGTAGTATTCCATATACCACATCTTTTTTATCCATTCATCTGCCAATGGACATCTGCATATCAGATAAAGGGCTAGAATCCAAAATCTATAAAGAACTTATCAAACTCAACACCCCAAAAAATAAATAATCCAGTGAAGAAATGTGCTAAAGACATGAATAGACGCTTTTCTAAGGAAGACATCTGGATGGCCAACTGACACATGAAAAAATGCTCAACATCACTCCTCATCAGGGAAATACAAATCAAATCCACAACGAGATACCACCTCACGCCTGTCGGAATGGCTAACATTAACAACTCAGGCAACAACAGATGTTGGCGAGGATGCAGAGAAAGAGGATCTCTTTTGCACTGCAGGTGGGAATGCAAACTGGTGTAGCCACTCTGGAAAACAGTGTGGAGGTTCCTTAAAAAATTAAAAATAGAACTACCCTACAACCCAAGACTTACACTACTTGGTATTTATCCAAGAGGTACAGGTGTGCTGTTTCGAAGGGGCACATAAACCCCAGTGTTTATAGCAGGGCTATCAATAATAGTCAAAGTATGGAAAGAGCCTTTCTATTTTTCTATCTGTATTTGTCAGGTCTAGAACAATGATAGACAAATAATAGGCACTCATTAAATAAAGGTATGAACAAAGACCTTTCGTGTTTTGCAATTATTATCATGTTGCAGGAGGTGCCTGCTACAAGAAGGAGGGTATTTAGTATCCCTTCCACCCCATTACCTAACTCTTCCCCTTTTAATTGCAGAAAGGGAAGATCAGATTTGTGTTAGTGAATGCAAAATCCAGCACTGGTATTTTAGCTATGAGATCATGGGCAAGTTGCTTTCCTTCTCTGAGCTTTACTCTTCCTCAGCCTTTTTTTTTTTTTTTTAACGTTTATTTATTTATTGTTGAAAGCAAGAGAGAAACAGAGCAAGTAAGTGAGGAAGAGGAAGAAAGAGAGAGAGAGATTCCCAAGCAGGCTCTGCACTGTCGGCACAGAGCCTGATAAGGGGCTCAAACGCAGGAACCCTAAGATCATGACCTGAGCTGAAACCCAGAGTTGGATGCTTAATTGACTGAGTCACCCAGGCACCTCTCTTTCTTAGACTTTTAATGGATATAGTAATGTGTCAGGCTGAGAGTAACATCAAATTAAATGAACATCCATAAAGTACCTAGTTCTGTGTCTTGAATATAAAGATACCCAACAAATAAATCTGTGTCTTAGTAAAACAGTGCTTAAAGCTGAAATATGTAAGTTCATGATATTTTTGTCTTTGTTCCATTTCTATCTATATGTACAATTCACACTTGGAGGATAGGATCAACTAGTCTTCAGCCTGTGCTTGCTGGAGATGTACCACAAAGATTTTAACATTTCACAGATGCCCAACTTCATCAGTTCCTTAGAAATGATAAAAGCACAATGTACTAGATCTCCTCACATACACAGTATATTTATTTTATTATGCTTAAAACTTTATAAATATCCTAGTATGTCTGATGGCCTATCAAATGTTTGCTATTTCTATGAATTTTAAATTGTCTTGAGCCTTTTTCTAGGTCGATTTTAATCAGAAGCATCATTAGCAGTATAGTTGGAAGAAAGCAGTTTCCCCCAGACTGCATTGCCATTTGAAGTGTTGCTTGACTCTTGGGTTAAAGTGGTGCAGTTGCCGCATGTAGATAAAAATATTAGTAGGATCTTAGAGTACACCTTTTATGACTAGATTTAGGGTAAAGTTTATAGTAAATTTTAATGGCCTAGTAATGACCATTACTCAAATAATTGTTATTACTCAAACCTTAAGATTCTAGATAATGTCACCTTTTAAACGATTTTAGAACCACTTGAAGATTTCTTCCATCACACCTGGAACCATTTCTAGATCTTTATCTTGTACTATTTCTACATGGATATTATGTCATACATTGTCCTTCACATGATTATAAAGCACACTAAAATGATGCTATAAATCATTTTCAGAAATAAGTATGTATCTGTAAATGTAGATGTCAGATGTCTCTGTAGAAATAGGGATGACCGTGTTCTTTTCGACATTGCTGGCACATTTGTCATATGCACAAAAGTGTATGTTTGGAAGATACAGCCTAGAACTTTGGAATGAGTTTTGCCACATGAAATTGGGTGAATCAATGGGAATCACACCCACAAGGTAGGCTAAATAATAAGAACAATAATAAGCAGTTATTGAGCCAATACTAGGTACCAAACATAGTAGTAAGCACCTTATATGAATTAACTTGGTTAATTTTTATAAAAATCCTATAAAGTACATGACATTTCCCCTGTCTTTCAGATATGGAGGCTGGGTTTTAAAAACATGAAGTAGATAAATTTTAAAGAGCATACTTCAACTGCGGTCATTCCAGTTCCAAAACCCATAGAGTAATGCAACATTATAGCTTCTGATTTTCATGAAGATCTGATACTGCACATCATGCACCATATAAACTTCCTAACTCTGAGTTTATCCTCAACAGAGAACGCTATCATGAATTTCCATATAGAGTCATATTATACATCACCCTTCTGACCCGGTGATTTCAGTTTTCTCTACACAGTCACTTGCTGCTTGGGATGGCTGAGAACATTTCCATAGCATTCTTCAGCCCCAGAGAGCTATAGCAGGACTCCTCCCCAGCTGTAGAAAGACACTAATTATTTGTAGATCAGCCCAGTCACATTAAACTCTTGTATGAACATAATAAATGACAAAGGAGTTTGAATCATCTACAGTGCATCTGTGGAACTTGAGGACACTTTGCCACAAGACAGAACAGACAAAGCCAGCCAACTTTTCTGATTTAAAATGACTTTTGCTTTAATTGAAATGATTGCTATGAACAGCTGCCAGGTGAGCTGGGTGAGTGTGAGTGGGAGGTGACTAGGAAAGTTTCTGCAGCTGAGACCAGATTCATTTATATATTCCTCCTTCCCTCCTTCCCTTCTCCCCTCCTCCCCTCCTCCCTTCCTTCCTCCCCTCCTCCCCTCCTCTCCTCCTTCCTTCCTTCCTTCCTTCCTGCCTTCCCTCCCTCCTTCCCTCCCTCCTTCTTCCCTCCCTCCTTCCCTCCCTCCTTTCCTTCCTTCATCCCTCCTTTCCTTGCTTCCTTCCTTTGTTCCTTCCTCCCTCCTTCCCTTCCTACCCCCTTCTTCTTCCCCCTTCCCCCTTTCTCCCCATTTCCCCCTTTACCACTTCTTCTCTTCTCTGCTTCCTTTCTCCCCCTCCCTATCTTCCTCTAGATAGGGAGGGGGTGAAAGGAAAGGCAAATATATACTACAGAGTAATTTATTTTATTTTATTTATTATTTTTTGAGAGTATACTGCAGAGTAGTTTATTGAACCACTGGAAATGACACAAAAGCATTTGAGAACTGGGCTGTGTGGAAGACAAACAGGACTTTAGATTCTGGGAGAGGCTCAATATTCAGTTTCCACATAGGTGAATGGAAGTTCTTTAACAAAACTTTAAGCAGATGACGAGTACAAGGTAGACAAATCATTTTTAAAAAAATCTCTGGGGAGAAAAAATAAATAATCTTTGGAATCATTAATTAAAGGAGAAATTGAGTTACACATTTTATCTTCCTTTGTTTTCTTTTTTACTAAGACCAAGACATATGTATATATAAAGTTCTTATCCAGTGGGACTAAATATTTGAGAGTCCTTTGCTTCATTTTTCTTAGCTTGAATGGGTAATAGAAACTTAGAACTACAAATGGCCATAGAAGTCATCTTACACTCTCATTGTAGAGAAAACTGAGGCTCCCAGGGAAAGGAAGGAATGTATTGATTTGTTTAAATCCTTGGTGAAACAAGAAGGAATAAATATTAAATAGATTGAGCCAATTGAGATGCTTTGTTCTGGATCACCATGGTGACTTTGTATATACCCTGGTTCTTGTCTTCTTGTCTTCAATTAATTTGCTACTTGTGAATTATGCTATTTCATTTTAACATCGTTTAATTGTTTCTGCAGTCTAAGAGAGGAAAGTAACCACTCTGGATTACTTGTGTTTTGCTTTTTGTTTCCTGTCGTGCATACTTGGAATTTGGAACCCTTTTTTTAATTACTTAATCTTTCCATGGTAATGACCTATCATTTCATTGCTTTTGATGAAGTAGAAACACTGAAAGAATAAATATTCAGTTGTAATTCGAACATAAATGTGTTGGGCATTGCATCCACTATATTATATATATTCTAATTTTTAAAATTCTCATAGCATCTCTATATGTGCAGTTGTTCCCTCCATTTTGTACGTAAGGAACTCAAGACACAGAAAGGTTCAGTAACCTGGTCACAAGTTGACACCCAGCCATTTATTAATGTTAATTGCATTTATTCAATCAAGCTGTAAAGATTGCTTCTTTTTAACAAATGTGCTCTACTTTTTATTTAGTATGGAGTAATTTTGCAGAAGAAAACTTATGTAAGATGTTAAATCACCTGCCAAGGCCACAGAGCCAACAAGTAGTGGGGCTGATACATGAATGTGGGTCTGTGTCTTACCATGATGATGATCATAATAAGCTACTAAGAACACCAGATGTCACAGAGTAGACAAAACCAAATGGGAAAGGCCAGGAAGATGCAAAGTGGGACCTTTGTACTATAACGGAGTTGTACTATAAAAGGAGTTTTTGGGGGGTGAAGGTGTAATTCTGAATTTGGGGGATCAGTCCCAAATTTTGTCAGTGTACCACCACAGCATTGCTACAAGCTTGGGAAGGCAATCTAACTCCTGGAACACAAATAGGCTTCAATCCAACCCAAGTTTGTTTAGTTTCACAAGAAAGAAGACTCATCATCTAATGCCATCTTCATCCCAAGGGAGACCTGCAGCTACCTGAGTTTACAGAGTCCTTAGTCCCCATATTCATATGGAGTGAGCATGACTGCCTTCATGGAAAGCCAAGATGTGTGGGGGTCATTTTGACTCAGAGAAACTGCTCCTTAATTTCTCAGCAAACTTTTATACCTCTATTTACATAGACCCAAGGCCTGCATGCCCAATCCCAGCTGCTCCAATCCAGGTGTATTTCCATATAGCAGACAAGGCAGAACCAACATTCCACATTTATCTTAACCCTGTAGTTTCCAAGGAAACAGTACTGCAAAGACAGACACTGAATTCCCAAATCTATATCAGCCCAGGCCTGATATTAACCCTTTATACACAGTTAAGAAGACCAAAGTAATATCTGACACAGTGCTGGCACCCCAGTAGGCTTTCAGGAAATAACTTGAAGAATGTATGAATGTGTGAATGAATATATATATAATTCAATATAATGAATATTACCTATCTCTCGATTATCATCTCATGGTGACTAGATGTAATTAACTGATTTCTAAAACAGTTATTATATAGTTGAGGATGTTTCTGGCAGATGACTCAGCTCTGGGTATTTGCACAAATAGCCTTGCCTGTTATGTATATTAATAAGAAAGATCAAATTTCAGACCTGAATGTCTCTGGGTTACCAGGAAGCTAGTGCAAGTAATAACAAACAAAAATTATATACTCTTAAGGAATCATTTCCATTACCATTTCCATTTTTAAAGTCTAGTGAATTTACTTTTGTGTGTATATATATATGTATATATAGTTATTGTAAATAATATATATACTTTCCCTAAACAATATTGGAGTATTGTTGGGAATTTCTCATATTTAAATCTATTTATAGTCACTTATTCATTAACTCAAGAAATCATTATTGAATTCCTTTGGTATGCCATGCAGTCTGCTTGATGATGGGTTACGATTGGCAAGAACATTCATCTGCCAAAATTGGTCTTACTTTTTAGTGACAGAACATACGTTAAGCAAATATTTAAATTATATACAAAATGATGAAGACTATAAATGCAACCAGAGATGTTAGAAGATAAACAAGATCATGTATTTGGATGTGGATTTGTGAGTGGTTAAAGAATATCTGAAGGGGTACTATATCACCAGATTTTGGAATGGGAAGTGACAGGCAGTAGAGAATTCATTGGGGAAAGCACACCAGGATTAGGGAATGACATATATAAAACTTTCGGGGCAAAAGAGGAAGTACTGTGCATTCGCTGAAAATCTGTCATTATTATGTGACATTGTAATTTATGTGTACCATTTCTGAGATGGTAATACATTGAACATGTAAATTTTCAATAATTCCTTCAAAACTTTACTTTTAAAACTTAGAGCAGGGTCACCTGGGTGGTTCAGTCGGTTAAGCATCTGACTTTGGCTCAGGTCATGATCTCACGGTTGGTGGGTTTGAGCCTCACATCAGGCTCTGTGCTGACAGCTAGCTCAGAGCCTGGAGCCTGTTTCAGATTCTGTGTCTCCCTCTCTCTCTGACCCTCCCCTGCTCATGCTCTCTCTCTCAGGAATAAATAAAACATTTTTAAAAATCCCGAGAACATATTAGGTGTCCAGCACTCTGCTAACTGTTAAGAATACAGTGATTGAGACAGAATGGTTCATTTCTTAAAAGTACATATTAATGGAAAATCAAGCAAATGTGATTATTGTAATTATTGGCAACAATCTAGGCATTTCAGATAGAGAAACACAAAGCAAGTCTTAGAGGAAGTGACATCTCAACTGAGATGTAAATGTAAATTAAGCACGGGGCATCAGAAAACTTCCCAAAACTCTTGCATAGACTTAAGCCAGACCCTGCCCTTGTGAATAATGACCTGGCAAATCACATTTTAGGGTTTTTTTTTTAACTGAAGTATAATTGACACACAATGCTACATTAGGTTCAGGTGTACAACATAATTCAAGATGTCTAAATGTTATGCTATGCTCATGGCCAATGTGCCTACCATCTGTTACCATATCACACTACTGCAATACCATTGACTACACTACCTATGCGATATCTTTATTCCTCATGATTTATTCCATCCACAATTGGAAACCTGTATCATCCACTCTTCTTCACCATTTTGTCCTCTGCCCATCCCTTCTCCTCTGACAACCACCAGTTTGTTCTCTATATATTAGGTATATTTCTGCATTTTTGTTTGTTCATTTTTATGTTTTGTTTTTTAGATTCTACATGTAAGTGAAGTCATATGGTATTTGTCTTTCTCTGACTTATTTCACTCTGCATAATACGCTCTAGATTCATCTCTGTAGCTGCAAATGGCAGGATCTCATTCTTTTTATGGTTAATATTCTATTACATACATATGGTATATAGATGTGTGTGTGTACATACATGTCTCATATTTTTTATCCATTCATTTATCAATGAACACTTTTGTTGCTTTCTAATTTAGGCTATTGTAAATAATACTGCAACAAACATAAGGGTGCATTTGTCTTTTCAAATTAGTGTTTTCATTTACTTTAGGTAAGTACCAAGTAGTAGAATTACTAGATCATAAGGTATTTTTAGTTTCAGATTTTTAAGGAAACTGCATACTGTTTTCATAGTGGTTGTACCAATTTATATTACCACCAACAGTACATAAGAATTCCTTTTCTTCACATCCTTGCAAAACTTATTTCTTGTCCTTTTCATTTTAGCCATTCTAACAGTTGTAAAGTGATACCTCAAGTGATTTTTATACATTTCCTTGATGACTAGTGCTGTTGAGCATCTAGTCGTATATCAGCTAGCCATCTGTATGTCTTTGGAAAAATGTCTATTCAGATCCTCTTCCCACTTTTAATCAGATTATTTTGGTATTGGTATTGAGTTGTGTAAGTTCTTTATGTATTTTGGATAGTAACTTCTTATCAAATATATTCTTCCATTCAGTAGGTTGCCTTTTTGTGTTGTTAATGGTTTCCTTCACTGAGAAAAGCTTTTTATTTTGGTATAATCCCAATGGTTTATTTTGTTTTTGACACCTGAGGAGACATATCTAGAAAAATGTTGCTAAGGCCAACATCAAAGAGATTGCTGCCTATGTTTTATCCTAGGAGTTTGATGGTTTTCTGTTTCTAATTTTGAGTTTATTTTGTTTATTAATCATTTTGAGCTTATTTTTGTGGATAGTGTAAAAAAGTGGTACAGTTTCATTATTTTGCATGTAGCTGTCCAGTTTTCCCAGCACCAATTATTGAAGAGACTGTGTTCCCCATTGTATATTCTTGCATCATTTGTTGTAGAGTAATTGACCATATAGGTGTGGATTTATTTCTGGGCTCTATTCTGTTCCATTTATCTGTGTGTCTATTTTTGTGCCACTACTATATTGTTTTGATTACTAGAGCTTTATAGTACATTTTGAAATCTGGGATTGTGATACTTCCAGCTTTGTACTTCTTTCTCAAGACTTCATTGGCAATATATGGGGTCTTTTGTGGTTCCATATCAATTTTAGTATTTTCTACTTATATGATAAATGCTGTTAGTATTTTGATAGGGATTTCATTGAACCAATAGATTGCCTTGGATAGTATACACATTTTAACGATATTAATTATTCCTATCCATGAGCATGGGGTGTGTTCCATTTGTGTGTTTCGTCTTCATTTTCTTCCATCACTATTTTATAGTTTTCAAAGTACAGGTCTTTCACCTCCTGGTTAAGTATATTTCTAGATAATTTATTGTTTTTGGTATGATTGTAAGTGAAATTTTTAAAAATTTCTCTTTCTGATACTTTGTTATTAATGTGTAGAAACACAACAGATTTGTGTATATTAGTTTTGTATCCTGCAAGTGCACTGAATTCATTTATTACTTCTTATAGTTTTATGGTGGAATCTTTAGGCATTTCTATGGGTAATGCCATGTCTTCTACAAATAGTAACACTCTGACTTCTACCTTTTCTTTCTTTCTTTCTTTCTTTCTTTCTTTCTTTCTTTCTTTCTTTCTTTCTGTCTTTCTGTCTTTCTGTCTTTCTTTCTTTCTTTCTTTCTTTCTTTCTTTCTTTCTTTCTTTCTTTCTTTCTTTCTTTCCTCTCTCTCTCTCTCTCTTTTTCTTTCTCTCTCTCTTCATATTCATCTTTTTTTTGGGCTGGTTGCTGCAGACTGTCAAGTAATGCACAGGATAAAAGTGGCAACAGTGGACATCCTTGTCTTGTTCTGATTGTATAGAAAAAAGTTCTCCCTTTTTCACCATTGAGTATGATATTAGCTGTGAGTCTGTCATATATGCTTTTATTATGTTGAGGCAGCTTCTTTCTAAACCTACCTTGTGAATTTTTATCACGAACAGATGATGAATTTTGCCAAATGCTTTTTCTGCATCTATTGAGATGATCATGATTTATATTCTTTATTTTATTAGTGGGGTATATCTCATTGATTGGTTTGTGAATATTGAACCATCCTTGCATCCCCAGAATAAATGCCATTTAATTGTGCTCAGTGATTCTTAATGTATTGTTGCATGTGGTTTGCTAATTTTTTTTTTTTTTTTTTTGAGGATTTACACCTAGGTTCATCCGGGATATTTGGCATGTAGTTTTCTATTTTGGTAGTCTCTGTCTGGTTTTGGTATCAGGGTAATACCAGTCTCATAGAATGTACTTGAACACTTTCCTTCCTCTTCTATTTTTGGAACAGTCTGAGGAGACTAGGTATTAATACTTCTTTAAATGTTTGGTAAAATTCATCTGTGAATCAATCTGGTCATTGACTTTTGTGGGGAGTTTTTTGATATACAATTCAATTTCAACACTAAATTGGTCTTTCCAGATTTTCTATTTCTTCTTAATTTCAGAAGAGTGTATGTTTCTAGGATTTTATGTCTTTCTTTTATGTTATCTAATTTGTTGGCATGTAATTTTTGTAGTAATTTATAATCCCTTGTATTTCTGTGTTGTCAGTTCTTTCTCCTCTTGGATTTCTCACTATTTATTTTGGTACTCTCTTTTCCTTGATAAGTTTGTCCAAACGTTTAGCAATTTTGTGTATCTTTTTGAAGAACCAGCTCTTGTTTTCACTAATTTTTACTATTTTTTAGTCTTTATTTCATTTATTTTTGCCCTTATCTTTATCATTTCCTTCCTTCTACTGACCTTGGGCTTTGATCTATTTTTTTCCAGTTCTTTTAGGTGTAATGTTATTATTTATTTGAGGTTACTTTTTTTCTTGAAATAGGTCTTTATGACTTTGAATTTGTTTCTTAGAACTGCTTTTGCTTCAACCTAAAGATTTTTGGACCATTGTGTTTTCATAATTCATTTGTCTCCATGCATATTTTGACTACTTCTTTGATTTCTTCAGGGATTAATTGGCTTTTTAGTAACATGGCCAAATGTGATCTATCTTGGAGAATATTCCATGTGTCTTAAAAAGAATGTGTATTCTGTTTTGGGAGGCTGGTATATTTGTATACATCTGTTAAGTCTATCTGATTAATGTGTCATTGGGTGTTCAAATATCCTACTATAAATTTCTCCCTTTATGTCTGTTATTATTTGCTTTATGTATTTACGTGCTCAAGTATTGGCTGCATAGATATTTACAACTGTTATATCCTCTTGATGAAGTGATCCTTTTATCATAAAATAAGGCCCTTCTTTAACTCTTGTTTTAGTCTTTGTGTTAAAATCTATTTTGTCTGAGATAAGTATTGCTACCCTATCTTTTCTTCTTCCGTTTACATGGAATGCTTTTCTCCATCTTTCACTTTGTTTTTTTGTGCCTGTCTCTTATAAGCAACATATTTTTTTTTTTATCCATTCCACCACCCTATGTCATTCAATTGGAGCATTTATACCATTTGTATTTAAAGTAATTATTGGTAGATGTATATAGAATGTCATTTTGTTAATTGTTTTCTGATTGTTTTTGTAATTTGTTTTTCTACTTCTTTTGCTCCTTTTCCTTGTGATTGATGACTTTCTATTGCATTATGCTTGCCTTTCTCTATTTTTTTGTGTACCTACTGTAGGGTTTTGGTTTGTGGTTACCATGTGGTTTGTATATAATGTCTAAGTATATAGCAGTATATTCAGTTGAAGGTCACTTATGTTTGAACCCATCCTAAAATATTTTTTACTACCATGTTATATGTATATATTGTTACATTATATGTTTTTCATCATTTTCTTATGTTCAATTTTGGCCCTTTCCACTTAAAGAAGTTCCCCAAGGTTGGTTTAGTAGTAATGAAACTTTTGAAGCTTTGTCTTGTTTTTTCCTTTGGAGCGTACACTATGTCTCTTCATTTTGCTTCACTATCTATATTTGTGTCTATGAATTAGAACAGCTACTTCGCGTATGGCTGCCCTCTGTGTATACTGTGTATCTGGTCACTTTGGTTGGTGTGGCTTGGGAGTCCTGGGGCTTTACTGGTGGGATGCCCAGAGCTGGCATGTGTGTGAGGGCCCTGGGTAATAATGGGATTGTGTCACCTTGGCACAACAGCTGGAGCTATAATGAGCAATGACTGGGATATCTCAGTGTGCACTGCACAGGGGCTGCCCTCATGGGCTAGGTAGGGCTCCTGTGGACTAGGGTTCTTGAGCTCACTGAGGCAGGAGGCCAGCTAGGGCAACCTGATCCTTCTCTCCTCCATACTGTCAAGGTGGAAGGAGGGCACCTTCAAGTCTCTCCATTCCACAGAAATAGTTCCAGTAGCTTCTCTCCCATTTGGCAGGGTACTAGGGATAGTTCTTCTATATTCCTGTGGCTCTTTTAAACCAAAGCTTTTTATTTTTTCACTATGCCCCAGGTCAGATGAATTTGCTCATAATCCCAAAGTATTCTCCCTCCTGACTACATCAGAGATAGGTGTTCTCTTTATTATGTCTTGGCCTCTCTTGCCATTCTCTGTATGGTCTATATTTTGTTGTGCTGAAGATGTTCAAGTCAGCTTTCAATTCTTCATGTGGATGAATTGCTCTACAAACAAATATAGATTTGGTGTGTCCATGGAGGAGATGAGTTCAGGGTCTTCCTATGTTGCTGTCTTGAACTGGAACCTTAGGTAGACTTCTGACTTGATTTCCCCAGTGAATGTCTCACAGATGGTTATTTTCAGGAATGTAATGCGAATTTTTAATAGCTTTAGGCATTTTTCTGATTTTTTTTTCTCTAAATACATAGCCCATAATTTTTCTACTTAATATATATGTGTGTATATATATATATAATTATATATATATATACACACATATATGATATAGAAACAGATACAGTTATATTGAGAGAGACATATTGTCGAAAACACATTCCAATCCACATGTCTCTAAAATATTCAGAAATTCATTTTGAAAATGTTGAGTGACTTCTGGTTAATGCAGAGCCAAGACTAGAACACTTGGTCTGGTGTTATAAATACCTTGTCTTGAAAGGAGGAAGAGCAGCCCCCTTGAAAGAATTGCTATTGATTGATTGGGTATTTTATTTGAATTGCTTAGAAACTGAAGTTGGTAGCAGAGATGTTATGAAGGATTTGCTGGAATCAACTTTGGTGAGATTTTCTTGGGAGAAATTTTGCAGCATATTTAATCAGGCGACCAAGAAACAACAGCTGCTTGTGTATGAAGCATCAGTAAAGCTGCTAAGATTTATATAATCTTTAGTGTTCAACAGATTGCTAGCATTTATAGGACAGTCAATGTATGCCTATGCTCATATACAGTCATATAATGCTACCTTTCCCACTGCCTCTGAACAGAGGGGATTCCTAAGAAAGAAATGCTTTGGGGCAAGATGAAATGAGGACTAGAGGACAGAGAAATTTGTGATAAATATCCAGGAAAGTGGTGATAATTAATTGCCCACCAGAAGGCAATGAGGGTAGAACTTACTTGTAATAGAAAAAAAAAGTTATTCAATTTAGACTATATATAGGTAGACATCTATCACTATAGCAGAAGAATCATTCCACTGACATTATTACTTGTGGCAAAATCAGTGTAAAAATATTTATGTGATGGTATAAGTATGGAAACATTTCTAACTCTAGATGATTATCAGTCACTTTATTAAACATCTGATGATTATCGAATGCTATTGGTTTTAATTTTCCCTACATGGAACTAGTAAATTCACACAAAGGAATTTTGAGATGTATACCCGAAGGCATATAGAATTGGAAGGATTCTTAGAGTGTATTCAGAATCTACCTCCCACTCTAAGTAGAGCCTTGTGGTCAGTTGAGGTAAATCTATTGACAAGAGCATGAACAGCTCCAGTGCACTGGACTCTTAGTCCAGTACTTTCTCAACCATTTTCTACTGTTCTAAATACAAGCTCCTCAGGCTAGCGTTGTGATACTCAAGAAAATAGCTCCTCTAACACTCTAATATTGTATTCTGTGGTTTCCCAGTGTATATATTTCCTCCCCAAACAGGCTATACTCATGCCCACCCTTAAGGTCTGGTTTTATACAGCTTTCCTCTCTTTTTGTTGCTAATGCCCTACATTCTTCAAGATCCAAGTCAAAGCCCAGCTATCCTACCATTGAGGGCCTGAGTTAAAAATGATATCTATTTTATTCTGAGTTTATAAAGCATGGAGAGTCTGAGTCACCACGTAACGACAGTTTTTACATTATTAGAGGCTGTATCATAGAGTAGAAAGTTCTTGGTCTTTAGAGTTAGTCAAATATAGATTTTAGTATCTAACCCTACCCTTTGACCACTATATGTTCTATATATTAGTATGTAAATATATTAGTATATTAGGTGTCTATGTTAGGATAGGCTTTGCTTTCCTGTGGAAGTAAATACATCCTGAAATCTCCTTTCTCTAGTGCAAGAAAGATTTATTTCTTGCTCATATTAAGTCCAATGTGGATTGAGAAGCTTTTTCAAACAATGTCTAAGGGATATAGGTTGTTCCTGTTCTATGGCTCTGCCATCTTTATCTGTAGCCTCCAACTTTGTTCAGAAAATACAAAGGTGTGGAGATGTCATACAAGCTCATAAAGGCCTGTCCCGAATGTGACTATTTTCATTTCAACTCATATTTCACTGGATAGCACTAGTCCTATGGCTTTGCCTGACTTCAAGTCACCTGGGAATTGTTGTTTTCCAGGTGCAGAAAGAACATGAAAACTGGATAGGGATGTCTACTAATGATATCTATCTATTACAAGAGTCATTTAAATTAGCTAAGATGCCCAATTTTTTTTGTCAGAATAAAACGAGATAATAAAGTGCCCAGTATCCAGCACATAGAAACTCAATAAATGAAAATTAATTTCTTCTAACAGAAGTTTTAAAAAACTCTTATTTTTACAGAGAGAGAGGGAGAAAGTGATTGGGGGAGGGGAGTGGAGAGAGAGAGAGAGAGAGAGAGAGAGAGAATCCCAAGCAGGCTTTGTGCTATTAGTGAGGCTGGATCCCATAAACTGTGAGATCGTGACCTGAGCCAAAATCAAGAACCAGATGCTTAACAAACTGAGCCAACTAGGAGTTCCTAAAAGAGTTTCTTAAGGCCAAGTAAATCTCACTTATTTGCCTCTTTGGTGCTGATCACATACCTGGCTAAATATTACTAAGTTTGGAAATTAAAGCAAGATAGCAATGTAGGAAAACCCTGAACTCACCTTTCCATAGACATAACAAATCTAAACCTATTTATACAGGAATTCTTCCTGAAGAACTGAGGGTTGACTGAACAGCTTCTGAACAGCAAACAATAGAGACCACACAGATAAAAGCAAAAAATACAGAGATGGAAACACAGTTATAAAAGAAACCTGCACCTCTGACAATGTAAGCCTCAGCAGGGAGAGATAGTACTTGGGGACCATGAGCATTTTCTTCTGCCCTAGGGCACACACACACAAAAAAGCCATCATTTAAAAGAGTAACTAAAATAAAGAATTAGCCCTAGAACCCTGCCAAATTGAGAGGGAGCTGCTGGAACCCTCTCTAGCTCAGAAGTGCTGGTGAGTACCATGATTTGTTTCCCCTCCATCTTGATAGTGCAGATTGAAGCAGCGTTCAGGCACCCTAGCCTCCCTGACACGTCATTAAGTCACAGTCCCCTAGCCCATACCAGTGCCAGCCTTCCCGCCAAGGAAGCCACATCTTGACACCCCTGATCAGTGCTCACTATAGCTCCAGCTGTCTTGCCAAAGTGACACAGGCACAAAGCCCCCCAAACATCCCAGGTCTGCACTGCTTCAGCTCCAGATGAAGCCCTTGACCAGGGCACCCCAGTGCAGAGAGCCCTGGGGCCACCCAGTCTGCATTGCTCTTACTCCAGCCACCTGGCCTGTGTCCTCTGTGTGTAGCAACCTGGAAACCACCAGTTCATTCCCATCTTGGCTCCAGTTCTACACAGGATGCCCCCAGCACAGAATACCTCAGACTCTCCCAATAAGCTCCAGATGCCTCATCAGGGTCTCTCCTGATCAAAGCATCCCAGAACACTCCAGTTTGCACCCACTATAAGCTTCAGTTTTCCTTCTAAGTTGCTCTTCATGCAGAGAGCCCAGAGACTATTCTGGCCCATGCCCAATTCAGCTGTCCTGCCTGGGCATACTTTAAAAAGAGCACTGGGACCACCACAACCCATACCAACTTCAGCTCAGGCCATGCCACAAGGGCAATCTCAGAATGGAGTGCTCTGGGGCCACCCCTCCCCGCCACAATAGCCACAGCTCTGGTCAACCAAAGTCATACAGCCTATACAAGTTACAACCATACAAAAAACCATTCTTTCAAGTTTAGGAGATGTAGCTGTGCTCAAGCAAAATGGAGAGATGGGGGCATATGCTCCAAATGAAAGAACAAGATAAAAACCTCAGAAAAAGAACTAAATCAAAAAGGGGCAACCAGTCCACTCAAAATAATGACCATAAAATTGCTCACCAGAATGGAGGAAAAGTGGATGAGTTCAGAGAAAATATTAAAAGAACCAATAAAATAGAAAAATACAATAATAAATTAAATGAAAAATAACCAGGAAGAGGCAACAGTAGATTAGAGGATGCAGAAGAATAGATCAAAATTGGAAAATGGTAATGGATTATACACAAGCTGAACCTTAAAAAGGAAAAAATAATTTAAAAATAAGCTACATTAAATGATCTCTTGAAAAACATCAAGTGAACAAACTAGGGGTCCCAGAAAGAGAACAAAGAGGCAGAAAACTTACCTAAGAGTGGGAAGTAAGTAGACATCCAGGTTCAGGAAGCACTAAGAGTCCCAAACAAGATGAATCCAAGGAGGTACACACCATGTCACAAAATAATTAAAATCTCAAAGATAAAGAGAATTTATTTTTATTTTTATCTTGAGAGAGGGAGGGGGAGAGAGAGAGAGGAAAAAAAAAAAAAAAGGAAGCCGACTCTCATGCCCAATGTGGATCTCAACATGGGCCTTGATCTCATGATTCAAGGATTAGATGCTTAATCAACTGAGTCACTCAGGCATCCCTAAAGAGAGAATTTTTAAAATCAGTAATACAGAAGCAACTAGTAACATACAACTGAAACCCCATAAGGCCATCAGTTGATTTTTCAGAAGAAACTTTATAAGTTAGAAGGGAGTGGCATGATATATTCAGAGTACTACAAACAAAAACACAAAACAAAACCAAACAAAAAACTATCACCAAGAACATTCTACCCAGCAAGGTTACCATTAAGAATTAAAGAGGGGAAAAAACAGTTCCCAGATAAACAAAAGTGAAGGGTGTTCATCACTAAACTGGCCTTACAAGAAATGTTAAAGGAACTTCTTTAAGTGTACAAAGCCATAATTTAAAGAAAATTATGAAAGAACAAAATGTCATGATTAAAAGCGAATATACAGTAAAGGTAGTAGAACAATTTGTAAGCTAATACCAGGTTTAAAAAATGATATATATCTATATCTAGACATAACATGGAAGGGGGAGTATAAATAAAGCTCTTTTAGAATCTGTTTGAACCTAACTTACCATCAACTTAATGCAGACTGCTTATATACATAGGATGTTACTTACATATGGACCTCATGGGTAACTACAAACCCAAAACCTATAATAGCTACACAAAAATTAAGAGAAATAAAGCCATGAAAACTCTAAAGAATCAATAACAAGGAAAGAGAATGAGAGAAGAAAGGAAAAGAGAACTACAAGAATAACCAAAAAACAATAAAATGGCAATAAGCACACATCTATCAATAATTTAAATGTAAATGATCTAGATTTAAGGTTACTGTCCAAGATGGTGACATAAGAAGACCCTGAATTCGGAAATACAAATCAAAACCACACTGAGATACCACCTCACGCCAGTCAGAGTGGCTAAAATGAGCAAATCAGAGAACTCTAGATGCTGGCGAGGATGTGGAGAAACGGGCACCCTCCTGCACTGTTGGTGGGAATGTAAACTGGTACAGTCCCTCTGGAAAACAGTGTGGAGGTTCCTCAGGAAACTAACAATAGAACTCCCTTATGACCCAGCAATAGCACTGCTAGGAATTTACCCAAGGGATATAGAAATGCTGAGGCATAGGAGCACATGTACCCCAATGTTCATAGCAGCACTCTCCACAATAGCTAAAACATGGAAAGAGCCTAAGTGTCCATCAACAGATGAATGGATCAAGAAGATGTGGTTTATCTATACCATGGAATACTACATGGCAATGAGAAACAATGAAATCTGGCCATGTGTAGCAACATGGATGGACCTTGAGGGTGTTATGCTGAGCGAAATAAGTCAGGCAGAGAAGGACAAATACCATATGTTTGCACGTATAGGAGGATTAGGAGGAACTTGACGGAGGACCAAGGGGGAGAAGAAGGGCGGAAATGGTGGGGGAAAGGGAGAGAGGCAAACCATGAGAGACTCTTGAATGCTGACAAAAACTGAGGACTGATGGATGTGGGGGGGAGGGGGGGATGGGCATGGAGGAGGGCACTTTGGGGATGAGCACTGAGTGTTATGTAGAAACTAATTTGACAATAAACTATTTGTAAAAAAAAAAAAGAAAAAGAAAAAGAAATATTAAATTCCATGGTCATAGTTGGCCTGTCAGAAAATGAAATTTAAAAAATAAATAAATAAAATAAAATGACTTGCATAGGCAAAAAAAAAAAAAAAAAAAAGAAGACCCTGAATTCAACTTGTGAATGGACATATCAAACCTGCACATATTTAGAGAGCAATTCCTCCTGAAGGAGTACTGAGAGCTCACTGAGTATCTCCTGCATAAGAAAATACATAGAAACCACATAGAAAATGGCAAGAGAGACAGACATGGTAGTAAAGGGAATCCCTACGCCCCAGTGTTTTGAACTGCAATGAAATGAGTTAATACTAAGGGACCATGAGATTTGTCTTCCCCAGGGAACAGGAAAAAAAAGGTTTGAAAGGGCAATTAGAATATAAAGTAACTAGCCCTGGAACCCTGCCTGATGGTGGGAGAGCTGCTGGAACTCTCTCTCTCTGTTTCAGATGGGCTGGCAAGTACCACTATTTATATTTACCCTCCACCTTGATAGTATAAATGGAACAAGGATGCCACAGCTGGGATGCTGCCCCACCCAGCCCCTACCCCACACTAACCTCAGACACTCCAGGGCACAGAAATGTTGTGGTTAAAAAGAGCAACTTGAATATAAAAGTTCTAGCCCTGTAACTCCACCGGGAGTAACAGGGGAAGACCTACTTAAATTGTCTCTGGGTTGGAAGGGCCAGTGAGCACCACAGTTTACATTCTCCTGTACACTTTTATAGCACAAACTGGACCAGAGTCTAGATGCCATGGCTGCCTCAGCAAGCCCCCCGCCCCTAGTCCATACTAGCTCCAGCCATCCCACCAAGGTGGCTCTAGCAATGCAAACATTGAGACACACCTGGTCAATGCTTAAACTACAGCTCCACCTGTCCTCCCAAGAGTACACAGTACATAAGACCCCTGAACATTCTAGGCCTGCACCACCTCTTTTCCATACAGCTTGCTAGGTCAAAGTACTCAGGGTCCCCCAGCTCATTCCTGCTTTGTCTCCAGCCACACTTCTAGGGCATCTCCTCCATTGCATACCCCAGAAATTCCTGGCCTTACTCACCTTGGTTCCAGCTATCTAGCCAGGGCACCCCCTGTATAGAGAATCACAGGACCTCCTGGCCTATACTTAGTTTCAGCTCCAGCCGCCCCACGTGAGTGTCCTCTACATGGAGAGCACAGGACACCATAGCCTGTGCTAGTATTGGCTCTAGCTGCCCTTCCAAGGTGCCCCCTTTGCTGAGCATCACATGACACCATGGCTTGCACCAATTTCAGTTTCAGCTGTCCTGCTGAGACACTCTCTGCATGGAGACCCCCAGAAATATCAGGCATGCACTAACTTCAGTTTTAGGTGTTTTTTTCAGGGTGTCCTCTGTGAGGAAAGTCCCAGCATTACCCTGGCCTATGCCCATTTCAGCTACAACTGTCCTGCCGGATCACCCTGGCTTGCACCCACTTCTGCTTCATATGTCCTGCCCTGATGCCCTCTGCACAGAGAGCTCCAGTGCCCCCCCCAGGTCCGTGCTCACTACAGGACTGACCATTCCACCAGGGCATTCCAGGAACAGAGTGCCCCAGAACCTCTAACCCATACATGCCAGCTAACATCATCAGACAAATAGAGGACAACCATACCTAAGACCATCCCTTCAAGTTTAGCGAAGTAGCTGTTACCTAATTCATAGAAACAAAACATTTAGGTAAAATGAGGAGACAGAGGAATATTCTCCAAATGAAAGAAGAAAACAAAATCTTTTTAAAAAAATGAAATGGAGATATGTAATATGCCTGAGAAAGAGTTTAAAGTAATGCTCATAAAGATGCTCCTTGGACTGTAGATAAGAATGGAAGAATTCCATAACTTTAACAAAGAGATAGAAAATATAAAAATGAACCAATTAGAGTAGAAAATACAATAAATGAAATGGAAAATACACCAGAGGGAATCAATTGATTAGAGAATGCAGAAAATGGATTGGCGATCTGGGACATCTGAGTAATGGAAAGCAGCTAAACTAAACAGCAAAGAGAAAAACAAGAATTTTAAACAAATGATAGGCTAAGGAATGTCTTGGACAATATCAACACAAGGAAACAAGAACAAGGAAAGTCATTGTAGAAGCTACTGCTATAGTCCAGACCTTGCCCTCCTTTGCAGAAAAAACAGAGTCCTCCTGCACATCATGTAACCAGAACTGGATCTCCTGGAACAGCTACTAAGCACTGGGATAACATTTATAACTGGCACTATCAAGTCAGCCCATAACCAAGAAATGTTGCAGGCTACTGAACTCCTTTTTGCTGAGTAACCATCCTAAACCCCTTTACAAACCACTCGGCCAGGTAGAAACCTCAGAATTGGCTTTTGGACAAGAGTCCAATTTTTCCCTAGGTTGCCATCCTCATGAATAAATCTAAAATTCCTTTCCAATCAAAACTTGTCTCTTGAAAATGATCTTTCAGGAGACTGGCAGCTGAACTTGGGTTCCGTAACACTTTCTTTGTATTGATCCCAGAAATTCGCTATAGACATAAAATTACTGATGAAATAATGTGCACCCAACTCCCCAGGACCAGTGATAAAGTACATGGAGTATGCAGTTTTGTACTGATCATAGAAAAGTTTCAAAGACTATGCATTCATCAAGTTCTCCAGAGCAATGTAACCAATATACAGATAGGGAAAGAGAGAGAAACGTTATATTCATTTTCTCTTGATAATAGTGGCTTAATAGAGACATGAGGGAGAAAGGGAGAGAGATTTTCAAGGAATTCATTCACAAAAATGTGGAGGCTGGAAAGTGTAAGATCTTAGGAGTCAACTAGAGATCCAAGGAATAGTGGATGTTCAGCTCTAGTCTGAAGCCAGTCTAGAGACAGAATTCCCTCAGTCTGTGAAATTCCTGACTATGCTCTTCTCATCTGAAAATAAATTGAATATCTTTAAAAGCCTGCATGGAACTACAGAGTATAATGCTAAGCAAAATCAGTTAGTTATAGAAAAACAAATACCATATTATTTCACTCATACATGAAATACAAGAAATAAAACAAATGAAGAAAGGTAAAAAGAAAGACAAACCAAAACACAGATTCTTAACTATAGAGAACAAAATAGATGGTTACCAGAGGGGAGGCAGGTGGGGAATAAGTGAAATAGGTCAAAGATTAAGAGTACACTTATCTTGGGGCGCCTGGGTGGCTTAGTCGGTTGGGCGTCCGACTTTCGCTTAGGTCATGATCTCACAGTTCGTGGGTTCGAGCCCCGCGTCAGGCTCTGTGCTGACTGCCAGCTCAGAGCCTGGAGCCTGTTTCAGTCTGTGACTCCCTCTCTCTCTGACCCTCCCCTGCTCACGCTGTCTATCTCTCCTAGAAATAAATAAAACATTAAAAAAAAAAAAAGATGAAGTAGAAGAGTACACTTATCTTGATAAACACTGAGTCATATATAGAATTGTTGAATCACTATATTGTACACCTAAAACTAACATAACACTCTATGTTAACTTCCTGGAAAAAATAAAAAGGATGAGATTTTGACATTTGTGACAACATGGGTAGACCTAGAAGGTATTATGCTAGTTATAATTAGATAAAGACAAATATCAGGGCACCTTGGTGGTTCAGTTGGTTGAGCATCCAACTTCAGCTCAGGTCATGATCTCACAGTTCAGTTTGTGGGCTCGAGCCCTATATTGGGCTCTCTACTGTCAGCATGGAGCCTGCTTAAGATCCTCTGTCCCCCCCCCCTCTCTGCCCCTCCCTCTCTCTCCCTCTCAAAAAATATATATTAAACAAAGACAAATATCTTAGGATTTCACATATATATGTAAAATCTAAAAAAATAAAATGAACAAAAAAACAAAAACAGGAACAGACCTATTAACAGAGAATGCAAACTGTTGTACAGTTGTACTAAACAGTGGTGGGAGGGAAAGGGCAAAATGGGTGAAGAGCATTGGGAGGTACAGCCTTCTAGTTATGGAATGAATCATGGGGATAAAAGGTACAGTATAGGGAATATAGTCAATGGTATGGTAATATTCTTAGACGATGACAAGCTACACTTGTGGTGAGCATAGCATGGCATATGGAATCACTATGGTATAAACCTGAAACTAATGTGACACTGTGTGTCAACTTATTAAAAATATAAGTTTATTTGAAGAAATTTAAGCTTTCAGGAAATCTCTGCCTCATGCCAATCCTTGACTTGGTCCTATCTTTTCTTCAAATTTCGGTTGCTTTTTCCCAAGACATGATATATCTGATTTTAAGATATTTCATTCAATGACTCCTACTTCCTTTCTTCCATTGTAAAATCTCTTAAGATAATGTACATAATTATATATTTTTATTTTGTTTTTATTATTACTTGCTTACCTGGAAACCATATTTTGTATGGGCCATTCTTTGTATAAGACCCTGATGATACATACCATAGGCTTGGACTCTCCTTTGCAGTCTATCTTCCCTAGTTCAAGAAAATGAGGTTTTTTTTTTCCTTAAAGAAGACATGAATATTTCATGAAATACATAATCCAAATGTTAGGATTCTTAAATACACTATATAGCTAAGTGGTAAATCTATAGTAAATACAGTGAGGCTATGCACATATAACCTAGTGTTATACTTTGTACTATATGTAATGTTGTATATACCTATGTTTAATCTCATTAATTACAAATCCAATTAATTAAAATAAATTTAAACTAGATTTATTGAACAATAAATTTGGTTCCATCTACATGTTTCTATATGTATCATTCTATGAATTTTTTAGAATCAATTTTAGCATAATAAAGCCCTGGATGGAAATTTAAAACAAAAGTGATTCACCATTAATCCATCCACTCTGATGTAACTTTCAAATTATTATTAATAATTTTAATTTTTTACCACTCTCCATTCCAAAGAAGAAATAATTTTACACTGATTAGAAGAAACAGTGACTAGTTCATGGAAAACTTGTTATCAAAGAAAATTAGAAAAAAACAGAGTGCATATAAATGATTTTCCTTCTTGCTCTCTTTACCTTTTCCATCTTTGGCATCCATCTATTGAGAAGCTCCTCCACTGGGAAGGACTTGAAAATGTGATCTTCAAAAGAGGGAGAGAGCTTTAGCTTTTCCTTGCTAAATGGAATTGTTCTCTTATCTTTACTTCATCTTTTTTTTTTCGCTTGCATTCTTTACTTTCTTGACTGGTAATATCACCATCCCCCCAGCCTTTTTTCAATAATTTAATTTAAAAAGGTTTTTTTTGTTTTCCTGAGCATCTGTGCTTTAGACAAAATGAAGCACAGTAGAGAGAAGCATAACACCAAAGAGAGTTAGACGTTAGCATTTTGCTGTTACAGTTTGGACTGAACATAGCAGTTCATTTAGAGGTAGTCATTCTAGCCATGAAGGGATATATTTCTCCATTTGGGCCAAAAGATAAGGACATTTTCATAGCTTAGAGAAATTGCTTTGAGACTTTCCAGGAAATGCACTATAAAAAAAGAGACATTAACACAGAAACTGTAGTGGGACAAACCTTCAGTATTTCTGCTGAATAAAGAGCTCTTGGGCTCAAATCATATTAGTGATCACATTGGTGCCTTCAGTTCAGAATGACTAAGAGGTGACTAATAGGTCATGGCCAGAGTCTGAGATCTCTTACCTACATCAACAAACCCACTATAGTTTATTTCAACATTTTCCTCTATGTGAAGGTGATTGCTCCAGATTCTTAACAGAGAAGCGCTAAAGCGCTTACAAAAAATATTTCTAAATATATCCTTAGAAATATTGTTGAGAGCCAGTGAATCTTCTGCCCAGAATTTTCTGACACTGACCTTCAGAAATTCTTGGATCAAGGAGAAGTCTCCCCAGAGAGACCAGAGAGAAAACAGTAAGCCTTCCCAATAAGAAGGATTCCTACTTATTTCAATAAAACAAACAGGTCACAAGGTTCTCCTGATTATATTCCTCTGAAGGCTTCTATCACACTTAACTGTACAATGTCTTTACCAGATTCTGAAGGTTCCACATTATTTGACACCTGCCTACCTCAGTAAACTCATCTTCCACCACTTTGTCCATTCTTCATCCACTCTGGTCAGAGTAGCTTTCTAAGTTAGGATTCCAACTCATTGTTTGTTTTTCCAGGATTTTCTGTTTTTGCACTGAAAGAGAAGCATCCCAGGGGTCCTCTAAGTCCTTGGCAAACTGGAACAATTCGAAGAGCTCTTGATTTCCCTCTCTGGATCTTTGGACTTGTGAGCCTCTTTGCTTAGAATGGTGTCTCTTCATATCCCCATAGAATGTGTTCTCATTTTTAAACTTTGCTCAAACATCACTTTTTTTTTATTTACCAGTACATCTTAGCCTTTTCTTCTATCACTTTCTATCCCCTGAATCCATCCCTATCTTGCCACTTTTTTTTTTTTTTACCTATTGACATCTGAAATTGGTTTATGTTTATTTATTGTTGGTTTCCTCTATGAGAAAACAAATCCAGTGAATTTAGGGACTTAGTATATTTTGTTCATCTCTGTTTCCTAGCATGTAGAAGAGTTCTTTGAACTTAGTAGGTACTCAACAAATATTACTTATTGAAAGAATAAATAAATAAAATTGAGGAGAAATTTTGTTTGTAAATTTGTAACAAAAATTAGCTTCCTCTCAATTTACTTCCTAAACACTTTGTTATAAATTTGGATAAATTACATAATTTTCAACAAATAAGAAACCAGAAATAATCAGAACATTATCTCCCAAAGAGATAATTGGTAGAAATCTTTCACAATTTTAGAGTGTAAGGAATTCACAAATTTCCTATGTGCATAATTTTTCCCCAAAACTATTTGTCATGCTGGTAGAATGAATGACCTTTATTGTATGATATTTATGAGATTATAAATGGCAAGAGTGAAGCCATATAAGGCATCAACACTGTATCCAAAGTCAATCTTTCATTCTGAGTCATATGTGACCAGAGAGTGGGTGGGGGGGTGGAATGAAAAGAAAAGGAAAAAAAAGGAAAAAGAAAAAAAAAATCTCATCACTTGTAACTGAGTGGAAGGACCTGGAGGAGATTAGTGAAAGAAAATTATATACAGATACTTTTGTTCTAAGTGCCTTGGAAAACTTCCTTTAATTGCAAAGCTGGGATCCTGATAAATTGATTTTAAAAATGTGGTAATGGAAGCAATTAATCTCTTCCTCCACAGTGGTACCATAGCAATCAGTGTGTGCCTTTATCAGAGCACTTAACAATCTATCTTTAATAAGAGATACTTATGGAGGGTCTTCTTCATCCAATAGGTTATATAGCCCATGGACTCTGACTCACTGTATGTGTATGTTTATATAAATTTGTTTGTTTTTGTTTTTGTTCTTTTGCTATGGCATTTATAACTAACTGGGAGGCATTAAGTGGTCAATAAATGGTTGGGTTGGTAAGAGTAATTGACATCAAGGAGAGAGAATGATATCTGTATCAAAAATAAGAAAGAGTACTTGTTATAGTCCCCCCACAATTTTTTTCCTTATTTAGAAAAAAATAAAAGCAAAATAAAAACAAAAACAAAAATAAAAGCTTTTGAGCCCTCTGAATTTATAGGCAATATTCAAGAGAGAGTGGCAAGGGAGTTGAGTCATTAAATAAGTGGATTCAAAAGATTTCACCTATTACCTTGGAGTGTATGATAAGGTTTCCATTTCCCATTGTTTGATACTCCATTTTGGCAATATTTTATGTTATTTTTTAAAAAATTATTTAATGTTTATTTTTGAGAGAGAGAGGGACAGAGTACAAGCAAAGGAAGGGCAAAGAGAGAGTGAGACAGAATTGGAGACAGGCTCTGGGCTCTGAGCTGTCAGCAGAGTCTGATGTGGGGTTCAAACTCACCAACTGCAAGATCATGACCTGAATCGAAGTCGGGCGTTTAACTGATTGAGCCACCCAGGCGCCCCAATTTTGCCAAAATTTTTAACTATTTTATGAATTAGATGTGTAAAAAACATGCTCTCTTTCAGTTGGGGTTTCCCTATCAGTGAGATTTTTTTTCCATATTCATTTCTCTTTTTTTCTATAAACTATATTTTCATATACTTTGCCCTCTGGGAGGCTCATCTTTTTTTCTACTGATTTGAGAGAGCTCTTTATGCATCATGTATGTTTATCCATATGCATCATGTATGTTTATCCAGAATGTTAATGATGTCTATGCTAACCTATTTTTAAAAATTATTCTCATGCATTTTTATGAGGGCAAAGGGGGTAATGTATTTTCGATTTTTTAGATTTTGTATCTTTCTTAATGAAGCCCTTCTCTACTATGAAATTATAATAATATATCCTATTATTATTTCTCACAATATTTATGTAGTTTGATTATGGCTTTTTGATCCACTGTAAATTGAACTTGATGTATTTCTGAATTATGGTTTGGCTTTATTATTTTCCAAATAAGAAACTTGAAATGTCATGGGTGGTCTATCCTGTACTAATAATACAGCCTCTCTCTCTCTCTCTTTCTCTTTTAACCATAGGTAGAAGTATATTGAATATATTTAAAGATTTTTCTCCCATTTGAACTGAAGTAAGTTGTTAAAGTTATAAAATTCCTTTTAGTATTTTGATTCAAATGCACTAAAATCATCAATTACTTTGGGAAATATTTCTGTCTATAATAATACATCTCCCTGTTCATGAACTTGGTATGCTACTTAATTTATTTCATATTCTATTTGATAGTTTTACTAAAAAATTTTTAAGTTTATTTATTTTTGAGAGAGAGACAGAACGTGAGTGAGGAAGGGGCAGAGACAGAGGGAGACACAGAATCTGAAGTAGGATCCAGGTTCCAAGCTGTCAGCACAGAGCCCTACATGGGGCTCAAACCCATGATCCATGAGATCATGACCTGTGCTGAAGTCAGACACTTAACTGACTGAGCCTTCCAGATGCCTCTGATAGTTTTATTGATGTTAGCCTTGAGCTTCTTATGTTTTTTGATATTTGCAAATATGATCTGTTTCTGTCGATGACTGTATTTTTCAAATTTGGCTACTTTTGGCACATGGAAAAATTATTAATAAAAATACATATTGAACATGAATGTGTCCTTTTTACTGAATTCTCTCATTCATTCTTAGAGCTCTCTTAGGCAACTTTCTTGTTTTATAGGTAGATAATCATATTTGCATATAGTTGCAGTTTTGGCTCTCCCTTTCTGTTATTTATAATTCATTTCTTTTCCTTGTTCTCTTTCATTGACTTCATCAGCTAATATCATACTGAATAGTAGTGGTCATAGCAGGCAAACCTGGCCTATTGCTACCACAATGTCATCTGTTTAATAAATATTTATTAAACCCCTGTCTGTCAGAAACAAGTTCTAGTTATCAAACAAAACAATAAACATTGCTGCATTAATGGAACTTATATTATCATAGGAATGATGAACAACATAGAATACCCACAAAAATACATAAATTAGAGAAAATATTAGAAGGGGAAATTAATATGGTTAAAGAAAACCCAACACAATTGGAGGGGTCAGGTTGTAGTAGGGGGTGAACGATACATCTCAGAGGAAATGATATTTATTAGGGCCCAACAGTGTAAAAGAGTTAGCCATGTGGACATCTGGAGAAAGAACATTCCAGGCAGAGGGGATGCCAGTTTAAAGGCCCTGGTATGAGTGATTGCCTGGTGCATTTGAACACCAGTGAGCTGACCAGCATGGCTGAAGCAGAGTGAGCAACAGGAAAAAAGGAGATGAGGTTGGGCAGGTCATGGGGGCAGATAACACAAAGCTATGGAGAAAAGGACATTGGCTGTGACAGTGTGTAGAATGGGGAACTACTACAGTATTTGTTTGGAGAGACAGATGACAATATCTGATTTACATTGTGAAAAGATCACGGGGTTGCTATTTGAAGAAAAGATTTTGTAAAATCAAGGAGACCACAGAGGAGGTTGTTTAATAATGCAGGCAAAATATGATACAGGTATATGAAAAATGGCCAAAGAATGGATTTACTTTGAGGTAGAGTACATAGGATATCCTTCTGGCTCAGCAGTGAAATGTAAGAAGACTCCAGGCTTCTGGGGCACCTGAGTGGCTCAGTCGGTTAAGCGTCCGACTTTGGCTCAGGTCATGATCTCACTGTTCGTGGGTTTGAGCCCTGCGTCGGGCTCTGTGCTGACCATCAGAGCCTGGAGCCTGCTTCAGATTGTGTCTCCCTCTCTCTCTTACCCTCCCCTGCTCATGCTGTCTCTCTCTCTCTCAGAAATAAATAAAACATTAAAAATTAAAAAAAAAAGAAGACTCAAGGCTTCCATCTTAATGTCACTTTTCTTTTTTTCCTTTCACAATGGGAAGTTTGGGTTTCAATCAACTGAGATTATGCAAGTTTGTAGGTGGGTTAGAAGTTCATTTTTTTTGTTATGGTGAATTTGTGATGACTGTGGACAGGCAAATGAAATGAAAGGTTGGGTATGTGGGTCTGGAGTATAGCAAGTCCACGAAGTCATCAGCAGACATGGTGGTCAGAACTGAGAGTACAAATAAACTTTCCTAGGCAGTAAGAGTAGGAAAGAGAAGAGACCTTGGGAATGAGTTATGAGGAACTGTAATGAGTGAAGGGGACTAAGGGGAAGTGGTCAGGAGGTAGAAAAAAAACAGCAGAGTGTGATATTCTGGAAAGTGAACAAAGTGTATCCATGTGCAGGAGGGTCAACTCTATCAAATATTTTTGATTTGAGATGTACTAGAAATTTAAAATCCCTATTTCAAAAGAAACTTTATCATTTTTTTCACAGAAACTTCTCATGACACAGAAACTGCCAGCAGCCAGATGAAGACACCTGTCCCTATCTGCATGTGGAGTCATAAGCAGTCATTTCCTAACTTGGCAGTGTTCCTTCAGGTGACATTTCCAACACCACCTAGAGAACCAGGAAATTCAGTCAGGCTGGCAGCGCCAGAGGTGGGCCTGATCAAGTCCCTTTTGGCAAATTCTTGTTCAAGAAATAAGAAAAAATGGAAGACCCTGGGCATAAATCCCAAGATGCTATAGAGAATTTTTTGGAGGTAATTTCTGATTTGCAAATAGGCAAAGTTTTTAAGCTTTGATTTGTTTGGATACGGAAGAAAATAATAACTATAATAATAAAAAGAACAGTCTTATTTCTTTTCTGTTATAATTACCCACACAGAAGGAAGAGAACTGAGGAAATTAAATGACATAAACCCCTCCCCTCTAGAAATATACTTCCCTTCATTATACAGGTATTTCAAATAATCAGATTCCCAAAATGGCTTCTAGTTCTTCTCCTTTTCATGGCTAGGTAGCTTTCCTCTTTCTCTCTTTTTTTACTTCTTCCCTTCCTACAAATGACTATTGAATACATAGAATATTCCAGGCCCTTAGGATACATCAGGAAATTTTATAGACACTATCTTTGCCCTCAAGAAACTTAGTCTGGTGGGGGGGATCATGTATCAAATTAAAATGTATACAAAATGTTATATAATTGCAGTAATTTCAGTAATAATAAATATGATACTATATTAATTTTTAATAAGTTTGTAAGTTCAGGGATGTCCTTCCCAAAGAAAATAATATTCATGTTGAGACTAAAATGATAAACAATACATAAAGTAATCCCAAAGATAGAAGCCTCCCAGAAAGTGGAAACAGCCACTCTGAAGACAGAAAATGAACAATCTCTTAATATAGTCTAGATTTAGACCCATAGTCAACATTATGTCAAAGAGAAAGTGATGCTCTTTTTACAGTCTTTGAATCCTATTCCCGAAGAGACTGCTGTTAAACATTTTTTTAAAATGTCACCAATATTAACAGATAACCTAACTGTATTTGTAACCCAGAGCTTAGATGATCTGTATAGCTAAAAGAATAACAGCAAATAATACCCAAAGGAGTGTTATAAAACATATATACTGTCCAAACTGAATTATTTGCATCCCCAATATGGAAGTGTATTTATAAGGACATAAATTTGACTGCCATGACAGAAACTCAAAATAATAGAAACTTAAACATGGTGGTAGTTTGCTTTTCTCTCTACTAACAACCTGAGTGTAAGAATACCAGAATTAGGATGGTAGCTCCATGGTGTGAGAGCAGTCTTCTTATATGATGTTGTATGCTTTCTAGAATTTTTCCCTCAACTGCATGTTTCAAGATGCCTCATAAGAAAGGGAAAAGAAGTCAAAGAAAAGTACATTTTTCCTTTAAGAGGCATAATCCAGAATTTTCTGATGTCATTTCTGTTATTATATCATGACCTAGATGAACCTGGTCACAAGGCCACACCTAGCTTTGGGAATATAGTCATTATTCTGGGCACTCATATGCTAAAGTGAAAAAAAAATGAGATCAGATAATTGGGGGAAATGCACACACCACCACGATGACTTAGATGAAAAGCATTATGATAACCCAAAGGATATAAGAAGGAGTGATACTAGGTTCCTGACCTGAAGAATGCCAGGAGCGAATGGTTGGGAGAAGCATCAGACATGCAGTAGAGGAGAGATAGATTTTAGGGGTGAGGAAAGGCCATACATTGATTCTCTTTGGGGAATTATCATTATAGAAAAGGTAACAATTAGGGGCACCTGGATGGCTCAGTTGGTTAAGCGTCCAACTTTGGCTCAGGTCATGATCTCACGGTTCGTGGGTTCAAGCCCCACGTCGGTCTCTGTGCTGACAGCCAGTTCAGAGCCTGGAGACTGTTTCAGATTCTGTGTCTCCCTCTCTCTCTGACCTTCCCCTGCTCACGCTCTCTCTCTCTTTCTCAGAAATAAATTTAAAAAAATTAAAAGAAAAAAGAAAAGGTAACAACTAAATTGGATTGTAAATTATGTGTCAGATTTCAATAGGAAGAGAAAGGTAAGAACCTTTCAGGAGGGGAAAACCATGTTACAGCAGCTTCTTTGATTGATCTACATGTACTTAATATGCTTGTTGTTGTGTTCACACTTTATCTGTAGTCAGATGATTTAAAGAATAATCTTAATTAAAGTCTTAGTCAAAGTAATGAGTCTTACCCATCTTAATGTAAAAGTGAATTGTGAAAAGCACATAACTAGTGCATTCCTGAGTAGTGAGATCCCACTTGATAGACCTAATAAAACGATGAAGGCTGAGATTCTTCTTGGAAGCATTAATCCACAAAGTATGTAGCCATAAACATGACTTTTCCTTTTACATTCTAAAGACATCCACAATTTCAGGTAAATAGTGAAGAAGGATCTGCAAAATAATCCATCTGAAGATCATCATAACTCATAAAATCACGTTAACTAAACTCTGGCAAGATGATAAAATAGGAATCATAACTTTCATGAGTATATCAATTTATGGTTTTTAAAAAAGTATTTACATATATTATCAGTTGATACTTAATATAAATAAATCTATGCTATAGGTACACCTGGTATTATTATTTCAATTTTAAGAGTGATACAACCACATCTAAAAGATAGTAAGATATAAATATCAAATATGAAGAGTTTCAGAACTGAGACTCCAACCCAAGATGTAACAAGAACATGTATTTACTGCTGTGGGAAAATAAAATTGTCTGTGCATGTATTCTCAGGTGGAGGGCAGATGTCAAAACATAAAGTGTTTTGTGTAGATTTTCCCAAGAATGGCATTCTAGAATAGACTGGTGTGAAATTTATTCTATAAGGAGATTAATAATTAATTCAGTTTAGTCATGATATTTTTAAAACAGTGTTGAGACAAAAGACTATTGATAGAAGTGTAGTAATAATACATCAAAATACTAAGTCCAATTAATTGGGGATAGTCTATTATGGTCAATTAATTAAAAGCCTGAATTTAGAATGTTTCAGTAAAATATCACTTCTCTAATATTTTAGTAAACAACAATGTACAATCTAATTGGAAAGTCTGCCTGGGTATATTTTAACAAAACTTTTGAATTTGCAATGCATGCAAACAATGCCTAAGGTTATCTAAATAAATGTTTTATATTCTAATGTAACATATCCATTTGATTAAAAATCATTATTCTTTAGATATGTAATTATTACAGAGACAAATTTTAGCTAAGGCAAAATTTTATAATTTAAATTACTAAAATGAGTAAAGTTATCATGTGTTAAAGCCAATATGCATCATGATGCCTTTGAAATATGATTCCTAATGGTAATAGCTACTGTTCACTAAACTATATATGCCCCCACATACACAAATATGTGCTTATATATTTAATCTCACAGCAATACTGAAATTCAGACTTTATCATGCCCATTTTACAAATGTGAATGCTGAGGGCCAAAGTTAAGTGATTTTGGCCAAAATCCCACAGTTTATAAGTAAGGGAAATACAATTAATCCCAGGTCTGTGCAATCTTATAATCCATGCCATTTCTACTATATCACTATTTGTATGTATGTATGTGAATGTCTCTAGGAAAAGTTGTACCCTCTCAAGAACATCTGTGCTAATAGCTGTGTTCTACTTCTTGGTTAACGTGTTAATTACACAATTGTCTGCATTATAGCTACTCTGTATCTCTTTTTTTAAATTTGCTTTTGCCCTTCTTCGTGAGATACAACAATAAAATGATAAAATAAATATTGTGTCTTTTAAGGGCAAGATCATTGTGACAGAGCAATTTATATACACATATATTGGGTTTTGGCATTAATCTATTTCTAAGTAAATTGAGGTTGGGGCCTCAATTTACAGTAAGTACTGGCTATAGACGTAAAGCAGAGCACTGTGTGAGGATCCAGTTTTTGTTAATTTGAGGCATGGAGATCTAGGGTGGGAAAAGTGGGGAGTGAGTGAAAAGTAAAACATTTATTTCAGTGATATGGACCAACGTGTATTAGTACTCACTTAATCCTTAAAACAGCCAGTGTTTATTATTATGGCCATTTTAGAAGAGTTCAGGACAGTTCCCAAAAATGAGTGACTAAAGGTTGATTTGTATATAGATGTGCCTGACAACCGAGTCTGAGTAGTTATTGAGGAGCAAAGATTCAGCAGTTAAGAGCAGTCAAATAAATTGATGGGGTTACCAGTAGTCACTGGCCCTAGCATTATCTATACTGCATTCTGTTTTGATAATTTACCCACCAGAGATCTGAAATTTTACCTAAACTAGATCAGAAATACCCATTATCTGGAATAGCAAAGTGGGATTAAAACACCAATGGCAGAAAGGTTGACTGCAAAAGGATGACAAGAAAAACAGTGATCTCTATGTGGGCTGCCATTGACATGAACAGGAATATATTGATCATTTGGGTCAATTGTTCTATGACCAGACCTAGTCCAAACTCTTATCTCATTGGTCACTTCAGTTAACTTCCCTGGAAGTTAGCTGCTGCTTTATGTAAATAGAGGAGATGATTGCATGTAAATATACTGTGGGCAATGTATAGACCTTTAAAGACACTAGACAGTCTTATTTTGAGATTACAGCACCCAATTTGCAACAGGCAGCCATTTTGACTATACCAGTACTTTTCTTTCTTTTTTAATTTTTAAATATTTTTATATTTTTGAGAGAGAGAGAGAGAGAGAGAGAGAGAGAGATAGGGCAGGGGAGTAACAGAGAGAGAGGGAGACAGAATCTGAAGCAGCCTCCAGGCTCTGAGCCATCAGCATAGAACCCAATATGGGGCTGGAACTCACAGACCACGAGATCATGAGCTGAGGTGAACTGGATCGATTAACACTTAATGGACTGAACCACCCAGGGAACCCACTAGTACTTTTCTAATTGAGATTCATTTTACTTGTGACTTCTGTCCCCTTTACATAGGATAAAATAAAAGGAAAATGGGTTGCTGTACCTAAATTAACTTGGGAGCAATCTTGCTGAAATGCACACACAGGCTAAAATGAAGAGTAGAAATAATGAAGTGTTTGAAAGCTAAGTTTCTGATTGTGTATCCAGCCTTCATTCACCTTCTGCAGTATGCCAATTTGATTTAGTTCAGGTTTATTGAAACTTAATTTGGGGAACGAATTTCTAGTTAAGAATCCAACATAATTGGCAAAGGCTGTTTACTTCTCTGACCTATTCCTGCTCATAATTTGTAGTAGTGGTTTTCCCTACTAGATTAGGATCATTTTGCAATATTTATGTACATCCCAGCTTGTTCTCGATAAGGTGTAAATAGACTTCCAGGAATATCAATTGAGGGAAAAATAAATATGGAGTGACCATCTTAAATATTTCTCTTGTCACAGTAAAGCTCTAGACAAAGGATAGTGGCTGCAAAAATGGTTATGTCATTTGGTACTTCCCTTTGACTCACTGCCTGTGGAGAATAACCTTGCAATATGACTAAGATGTCATGAAATAAAGTTTAGAAAGTTATTTGTTTAAAACACCAACTGGACAGTAAGCTGAAGGCCATAAACACAGATACCTGAAGAACAAATTTGCTTTTTGAATCAGAAGCCAGAGTCCAAATACACCAGGCCCTCTGAAGCATCTCTAATATTTACACAGTAATCTGATTTGGGAACCTTCTTGCTTTTCTCTTTTCCATTGATTTAGTCACCTACTGGCAACTTCATGAGCTCCAGAAGGGGTCAACACCCCGTCCCCCTCTCTCCCCCCCTCCCCCCGCATCCAAGCAATTTGTGCCGAAATCACAGAGAATCAAGATTGGAAAGACTTCTTGGTGCACCCAGTGCACTCCTAGAGAACTGGGGAGCAGACTGTTCACCATGATGTACTTTCTATTCCTCTGTGCAACCTGGGTTCATATTCCCCCTGGGAGGCTGGTTGAATCACCTTCTTGGAAAGAGTCATCATTTTGATAAACTTTCCTGCCAGGAAGTTTTATTTTCAACCAACATTTTGTTTTCTTCATTTTCTGGTTAAATCTCCTTAGATTATTCTTTGTGGCCTGGTGGAAAAGGCTGATTTTCTTAATGGCTATCCATTAAGATAGATCTGAATTTAAATTTGGCATCATATTGGCTCCTCTGTGCCTCAAACTACTGGCATGCATTTCTTATGTAACACAGTTTTTCCTTACTTTAGTATTTGAGTATGGTTCTCTTGGTAATAAATTCCATTAGTCTTTTAAAAGAAATCCAAGCTTTCTTGAACTTGGTATTGCCAAAGCTATATGGGGTTATATTTTGGTTATTAATGAGGTGGCCTTTTCAACAACAGACACTGTGACTGCTTCATTGCCTTGTCACATGCTGAGTGTGCCATACCTTCTGGACATCTCCATTATTATTTATCATAATAATTAACTATAATATTAATTATAATTATTAATAATTTAACTTCATTAATTAACTTCAATAATTAATAATGAAGGATTCCAGATTTGCCTTTCATTTAGGATGATCTCTTCCATAAGACATACCATAATAATAAGTTGATTCCTTTTCACTATCCACTTATTCTCAGGATAACAAATCACATTAGAAGAAGATCCATTACTTTTGGGAAAAGAAGAAAGTTTAAAGAGTAGAACATCTGACTTATAGAGAGCTCCCACTCTGTGCTAGACCCAAGGAATTGAGGAAATAATTCCTTGGCAGCTCCTAGGAACTGAGGATTCAGTGGTAAGATATACAGTCTCTCCTGTCATTTAGTCTTCTGAATCATTCAAGCTGGTTATTATTACCAACTTTCTCCCCATTATTCCACCTTATAAGTGATGAATTGAGCCACTGGTGTGAGACTATCTAGTTGCAGAGGTTAGATTGGATTCTAGATCTGCCTTATTTCAGACCAAATTATATTATACCACCAGGTCAACAAAGCTGAAATGGGATATGGCTCTAACTTTTCATGAATGACATGTTTTCATCCATGCTATAATTTCCTTCATTTCCCACCTGCTTCCATATGTTTAGAGGTACCCTGAGTAATCAATGCACCCAGCTGCTCCCAGGTCCCTGGCCATTTTGTCATTCTTTGTACATTTCAGACTTCATCACAAAAGTAACACCAAAGGTTTGGGACGCTTGGGTGGCTCAGTCGGTTAAGTGTCTGACTTCGGCTAAGGTCATGATCTCATGGTTCATGGGTTTGAGCCCCACATTGGGTTCTGTGCTGACAGCTCAGAGCCTGGAACCTTTTTCAGATTCTGTGTGTGTCTCTCTCTCTGCCTCTCTCTCGCTCATGCTCTGTCTCAAAATAAATAAATAAACTATTAAAATTTTTTTTAAAAAGTAACATCAAATGTTTTCAAGGAAAACCACAGCAAGATTTGGAATTTATATATTAAGAATAAACTGCGCTTATACCCTTTGTTCATATGATTCAGAGGAACTAATTCTACCAACTCAAAAAGAGATATGGAATAGATACCATAGCTAGTAAGCACCAGTCAGTGAATCTGAGTCTCTGGGTTCTCCATTTGGAGTGTGTGGCCAGGGAAAGTTTCTCTACTTCCCTTGTTAGATGAGGTGCTTTGATTATATTATTAATAATCATAGATCTTCTCCTGAGTAACTATCTGTCCCTGTATTCCTAGACCTGTATCCATAATACAGGAAGTGCAGTCAGAAAATTTTATTGAGGCCAATAGATTTGCCAACTAACAGGGAAGGAGAGAAAAAAAGTAAAACAAAAATGAGCATGGAAGAATAGTTGTTAACATTTTGGCACAACAGTAGAAAGACTATATCCTTTGCATTTTCCTAGAGCTCCCTTCCACAGTACTTGAAGAAACAGCTATCATTCTTTCAGCCACTCTGGGATGAACCAAGAAAGAAACAGAAGAAAGAGGTATTGTTATTCCACTTTTGTCCAGGGTAAGAATAGCTTTTGAAAAAAGAACACTTCGGGAGTTTTGTTCATGTTGTTTGTTTTGGTTTTGCTTGTTTGTTTTTATTACCTTTGTCAATTTTGTCATTTTGTTATTGAGTTATTGTATGCTTTTATCATAAAAGGCATTGGGATGAATTTTGTGGGTTTTTTTTCAAATCATGGAACTAGTTGTAATTTAAACTCAAATAAAATTTCTCAAAATTGCGATGTGTTTCTGCCAACATAGCCAACTTTGATTCAGAATAAAAAAGATTAGACAAAGTTGGTAAAGCAGTCATGATTACAGGTAGACATTAGAGAGGAATCAACTTTGCTATCTTGCTTGAATGTTCAAGTCTTTGACATAAATCGCAAGAGGAAAATCTATATAGACCTAGGAAGGTTTAGCAGAAATTTGTTAGTGGGTACATGTGCTTCCTTTAAACTGTTTTGTTTTTAGTTATCCTACAACATGGGACGCCATTGGAAGGTTTGGCTGTATATGTATATATAGAAATACATACAAATACAAATTTATCTGTATGTCTGTCTTTATATCTAGACCTACATTTATTAGTGTATAAATTTATATATTCACAGTAAAAGAAAAGCTATTCCTGCAATAAAGGGCTCAAGCCAAATTTGTCACACAGTTGAGGGGCTTTTTGTAATTTGAATCATCCCTGAATGACCTGTGTACAAATTACAAAACCCTAAAGAGTTAAAAGTGTTTGTTTCACAGGAAATTGGAAGAAATTTATGTGTGCAAGTGAAGCTGAAAGGTCGAATGTGTGACTCACATCTATTGACAGATGGAATGAGCATAACATAAGCAGACAGTGACTAGAAAACAAGCCGGTTGTGTGAAAGTATTTTTAGAGACTAATTTCTACCCAGCTGTGTCATCTATGAATGGGAGAAGTTTGAGAAAGTTACCTAGGGGTGTTTGAGCTCAATCAAGTGAAAGTTAATGGTACTGATTTGGCTTAAATATTCACTTCAAACTTTGATGTACAAATGGAGATAGTTTTTGAATAATCAGGGATGTTAGATTGTTCTCTTATCAAAATGATATAATCCTATATATTAGGACCTATATATATTCTACATATTAGAATCCTATCTATTAGTGTGGAAGCCTGAGGTCAAGAGTCCCTAAGTCATTCCTCCATTTGGAATAATACCAAAAGGTAGATATAGTATAAAAACAATGTCTTCTGTCAACTAATATAATAGCTAAGTGTATGACTTCTCAAGTCAGACTTTGTGGTGTGAATTCCTGCTCAGCAATTTAGTAGATACACAATTTTGGAAACTTGCCCGTTTCTGTGCCTCAGTTCCCTTTCCTTATCTATAAAAGGTGAATAATAGTATATGTTTCTCACAGGGTTATTCACTAATGATCCTATCCCAAATGACATACTTCTTTCTAGGCCAAGGGTAAAAATCCATGTTCTAATGCAGCTCAGCTTCTAGCTGAGGAAGGATAGATAATAAGCAAATGAAGACTATGTAAGGTAATGATCGATACTATGGAGAAAATAAAGCACGTAAGTGCTTTATTTATTAAAAGTGCTATTTAGGGGGCTACTGCAGTTTACAATCATCTTGAGGAACTGATACATGCTAAATCAAGTAATAGTCAAGTCCATGGGAATTAATATTTGCTTCTTTAGTGAGTGTATTTCAACCCCAAGGCAATAATAATTGATTAAAGGATGAGAACATAAAACCAAAACGCTCAAATCTATGTGAATTCCAGGAGTTGTACTGGAGATACTGAAAAGATTCTAGGAAACTTGAATCTAGAATAACTCAAGCTGAATATTTTGGCAGCCACGTTAACACCTTGCAGAACTTGAAAATAAATGCAATATAGAGACAAACAGTCAAAAGTAGAGACTATATCCTTATAATACCTTTCGAGTTTCCACCTCAAGTCCTACCTACTTTTTTTTCATTTTTTATTTTATAAGGCAAGAGTTGCTCTTTATTGATTACTTTAATTCAAGTTGTGTTTTCTGTCATTTGCCACCAAAAAAGTCCTCACAAACGTAAGTGCAATGAGGGTTGGCATAATTCTCTAGCAGATAGAACATGCATCTCAATCTTGCCAAAGAGATAAGTGATATTACCTTTAAGTAAATGGATTTATTTTTCCAAATAGGTGGATCTATAGTTTGGGTGAAACTTCTCAGTTTTCCACTCTGGATCCCCCAAGTTATAGCAATAGTCATGTTAACTTATAGCAGACTCTAAAATAAGAAAATATTTGCTAAAGGGGAACTAAAATTTCTAAGTCCAACAAATTTGTTTTGGATAAGAAAATTGAGACTTAAAAAATGGAGAGATATAAAGGTACTTTGTGGCAAAATATACTTAGTCTCTCTTGATACCTAAGGTCCACAAATGCATTGCTCTTTCTTCTTCAGTATTAATTCTGCCTCCACTTTCTCCCATACTCATCCCCCCTCATCACCGGAATGTATGATGGTATTCCCTTTGTTGAATTCTATTTCTGTAGAAGCAGGAACTTTGAAGGGGTAACAAAATGAGTAACCACTGCCTTCACTATTGTTATTTGTCACTCTGTGTTTTGTGGTATAGTCTTAGTTCTGACTTCACCACTAACGCACTTTTCCATGTGACCTCTTAATCTACTGGATTAGCAATCAGTTACACCTTCTTCTCTATGTTACATTTTATGCAAGAGAAAGTTTTAAAAGTCCTGTGATTGCTCTTTGTTGCTGATTATGTGGTTTAGGAAACTCATCCTTTTTCTAAACAATATGATATTAAACTTTATTTCTTTTTTTAATGTTTATTTATTTTTGAGAGAGAGAGAGAGAGAGAGAGAACACAATTAGGGGAGGGGCAGAGAGAGGGAGCACAGAATCTGAAAAAGCTCCAGACTCTGAGCTGTCAGCACAGAGGCTGGCTCACAAACTGTGCAAATCATGACCTAAGCCGAAGTCAGACTCAACTGACTGAGCCACCCACCCAGGTGCCCCTAACTCTACAGTTTTAAGGTACATGAGTCAAACAATCACATTAATTCTTTATCCTTTTGAATATGGCATGTAGTATTCTTGATAGAGAAGCAGCATGAAATACATTCATCTTGTGAAATTAATAAAGGGGAAACTCACTAAAATATAGCCAGGAGGATAGAAGGGAAAGTCTTAGAACTCAACACTCAATTGCAGCAAGAAATGTCAATTACAGACCCTAACAGAAGAATCAACAGGAAAGGATTATCGATTACAGGCCCCAACAGAGAAAGATATGCATTGCATCTCCTATATCAACTACCCTTCCAACTCAGCCAATGAGAAACTGTCATCACTCTTGACCCATGGTTTTCTCCAAAGGACTTTAGTTGAAAACACGTCCTCCTAACTTCCTCCTTATTCTACATAAAATAATGTCCCTCAACTTTGTTTGTTGGACTTGCCTATGGTATTGCCATAGCTTGCATGTTCTGAATTGCATTTCTCCATTATTTCCAAAGAAACTCATTGTTTTTACTGGTAAAATAGCTTTTATTTTTAAGGTTAACAATCTCTTAGTAGCTGTTTGTGTTTGCACATACTCAATAGCTTTGAGGCTCAGTTTCTTCATCTATACAGCAGAAATAATCTTTCCTGTCAATCATCCATGGTTGCTATGAGTTCCCCCCCAAAAAAGAGATTATATATAAGATAGAGCTTGAGTGGGTCAGTTGGTTAAGTATCCAAGTTCAGCTCAGGTCATGATCTCACAGTTTGTGAATTATAGCCCCATATCGGGCTCTGTGCTGATAGCTCAGAGCCTGGAACCTGCTTTGGATTCCAAGTCTTCCTCTCTCTCTCTGCCATTTCCCCGCTCATGCTCTCTCTCTCTGTCTCTCAAAAATAAACATTAAAAAAATAAATAAAAGAAGATAGAGTTTTCAATGCTAAATAAACTCAGTGCTTCATTATTATTAATAACTGCAGAATTTCTTCCCACTGGTTTTGAAATGATGAGTGGTAAAAGAGTTCTTGATAAGCACCAGAATACCACAGTAGGACACTTTAGAGGTGCCAACATTGAAGGAAATCTCTGTACCTATGAATTTTTGATGAGAAAGCACCTTAGCATTTTTTTTTTTCAGTTGAGTTCCTCAGTGCTCTCACAAGTTGCTATGGAAGGTAAGAGGAAGTCCAATAGTATAGTGCTCTAGGTTCTTCTGTTTCCCTTTTATCCTGAGTAGTTCACTTTTATCTCTTTTTTTTTTCAAAGGGATTCCTTCCGCCCCCCCCCCCCCGAAGACATAGTTCCAAGAAAGAGCTTTTGAGTATTCTGCCTATACTGCCCTTCACCCCCAACTCCCCCCATACAACAGAGTTTGAAAATACGGAAGGGAGTCCACCTTCTTCAGCTAATAGATGATGAAACTGAGGTTCAAAGGAGATGAATGATGTTCCAATGTTACTCACCCCCACTTCCAGTCAGGGGAAAATTAAGGATTAAAATGTAAATCATAAATGTTTGATCTCAGCCTCATCCTGTGACTGGGAAGATTTTCAAATTCAGCAGTGCTACTTTTCGTTTTGTTTTATTTTCTTTGAGGGGACATGGTATGTGAGTTATACTATTCAATTGATCCCCAAAAGTTATGGACTCAAATGATTCTCATTTTTATTGGTTAGTAGCTAGTTATTAGGCAGGTTGAAGCATCAACTGTAAATATATATTTAGGAAGCTCTTTTCAACAGTAAAATTCAGAGACCACCTCTTATTTTCTGGATCATCATTTTTTTCTAATGTGTACAAAGACTAAAAATCAAACAGAATTTAATTTTTATATTAAGCTTTTTTATTTATTTTTATTTATTTATTTTTAAATGTTTTATTTATTTCTAGGAGACAGAGAGACAGCGTGAACAGGGGAGGGTCAGAGAGAGAGGGAGTCACAGACTGAAACAGGCTCCAGGCTCCGAGCTGGCAGTCAGCACAGAGCCTGACGCGGGGCCCGAACCCACGAACCGCGAGATCATGACCTAAGCGAAAGTGTATTCACCCTTCCCCTCTCCTTCCTACCCTCTTTCTTACCTCCTCTCTCTCTTTCTTTACACACAGACACACACACACACACACACACACACACACACACACACACACCATTGCTTCAAGTATTTTCCTCCCCATTTTGGACACAAACGCTGAAAGCAATTTATTCTTAAGGAGAAACAGGCCTAATTTCTCATCAACAAAATTCTATCAAAGAACATCCTTGATAGAAACAATATAATAGTTTAAACATGACTAAGATACACTTGACAATTTCCCCACACTTTCCCTTTCAAAGAGAAAACAAAACAAAGCTAAAAATTTTAAAGAATAAAAGATACCTGACCTAGATGAAGAAAGTATGGCCTCAAGACATTTTAATGTTTGTAGTTTTATAATGGTGATTTATAATCCAAGAATATGGATACTGCTTTGACTAAAAATTCTGGTCCGTGGGCACCTGGGTGGTTCATTTGGTTAAGCATCTTGACTCTTGATTTCTGCTCAGGTCATGTTCTCATGGTTTGTGAGTTCAAGTCCCCCATTGGGCTCTGTGTTGAATTCTTGGGATTCTCTCTCTCTCTCTCTCCCACCTCTCCCTCCCTCCCTCCCCTGCATTCTCAAAATAAATAAATAAAATAAACTTTAAAAAAGTCTGGTCCATAGGATTAACACTTAATTTTCTGATACTGATTTATTTCACTTAAAGCAGTTTGTACTTTTATACAATAGAAACAGAGGGAAAAGGTGCTTATATAATTTCTTAGCCTATTACAATATATCTGCAGTGTCATTCTTGGTGGCCTTTGGTAACTACTTTGATACAAAATGTATGGAATAGGAAAATTTAACTGCACAAAAGGGAGAAAATACTTGAAATGTTGCAGAGGACCGCAATTTCCTCTTTCTTGCAGACGATTGCCCCCAACTGAACTTCTCAATGCAAACTTCATGAGGGCAAGAAACTAACCTGTTTTGTTTATTATTGCATTTCCTAAGTCTGGCATGGTGCCTGGTATATAGTGGGCAGTCAGTATATATTTGATAAACACATGTAGTCATGAATGAATGATAATCATTATCTATTTCATATGTAATTTTTGTGGGTATTATTCCAAATGGATCTAGATTTGAGTTGATTTCATATTTACAAAACAACTCAACTTTCTAATATTTCAGAGGCATGGCCTTCCAGCTTATTGTACATCTCTTCTAATTGTAGGAGTTATTTAACTGGTAAATTTCAAACTAGGACACTCAGACTACACTTTTAAAACTGTTTTTCACGTGGGAAAAAAAAAGTCCACTGGGAACACTAAAACTATATATTACATATATTGATAGCTCTTCACCTTAAACTCTGAACAAAATTCATTATGGGTCAGTGTGCCAAAACTCACCATAACATCCCAGCCCCACAAATCACTCTGTATAAATGCTTATACAGAATACGTCTTATACTAGTCCAGAAAATGGGAGATCCAATAGGGATAACCTTTTAGAAAACTAAAACAGGATCTGTTTTTTAATGATCTTTAGCCACTTTCAAAGAACTGCCTTTATCCTTCCTCCACTGCCTTTCTTTATACAGAGATGAAGAGAAGCAATGACTTATAGGTAGAAAACTTGGTTTTATCATCTAAACTTAAGGCACCTCAAATAGACATTGGATACTTTTAATAGTCTCTGTAGATAAAAGAATCTAATGTATGTTAAAAGTAAAATAATTTTCACTGAAAAATACTAGCCTAATTTTATTAATTTATAAGCAACAATCTTTTTTAATTTTTTAAATGTTTATTCATTTTTGAGAGAGATAGAGACAGAGCACAAGTGGGGAAGGGGCAGAGAAAGAGGGAGATAACAAATCTGAAGCAGGCTTCATGCTCTGAGCTATCAGCACAGAGCACCATGCAGGGCTTGAACTCACAAACCATGAGATCATGACCTGAACTGAAGTTGGTTGCTTAACCAACTGAGCTACCCAGGCATTCCTATAATCAACAATCTTAGGTAATTCATCATCTTGTTTAATTTTCTTTGTCCACAATTTGAGTTGTTTATGTAGAAGTCCCTTATTATATTTAGAGAAGTGACTTTCAAGATTTTTTGACTGAAAATCAGGAAGACAAACATTTAACTCATAGCCAAGTACATACAAACACATACAAATAAACTCGAAATGTATTAAAGACCCAAATGTAAGACCTGAAACCATAAAAATCCTTAAAGAGAATACAGGCAGTAATTTCCCTGACATCCACTGTAACAACATTTTTTAAGACATGTCTCCTAAGGCAAGAGAAACAAAAGCAAAAATAACCTATTGGGACTACACCAAAATAAAAAGCTTTTGCACAAAGGAAACAATCGACAAAATAGAAAAGGAACCTACTGAATAGAAGACGACATTGGCAAATGATAGATCAGATAAGGGATTAATATCTAAAATATGTAAGGAACTGACACAACTCAACACTAAAATACACACAATCTAATTAAAAAATGAGTAGAGGACATGAATAGATATTTTTTCAAGGAAGACATAGATGGCCACCACACACATGAAAAGATGCTCAACACCACTCACCATCAGGGAAATACAAATCAAAGCCACAATGAGATACCACCTCACACCTGCCAGAATGGCTAGAATCAAAAAGACAAGAAATAATGAGCATTGGCAAGGATGTAGAGAAAGCATATCCCCTGTGAATGGTTGGTGAGGATGTAAATTGGTACAGCCATTGTGGAAAACAGTATGGAGGTTCTTCAAAAAATTAAAAATAGAAATAACATATGATCTAATAATTCTACTATTAGGTATCTACTCAAAGAAAAAAACACTAATTCAAAAAGATATATGTGCCCCTGTTTATTGCAGTTTTACAATAGCTAAGGTATGGAAAGCAACTCAAGTGTCCAACAAGAGACTAAATGGATAAAGAAAATGTGGTTGTGCATGTGCACACGCACACACACACAGGATAAAATATTATGCAACCATAATATTGGTTGGATGAGATCTTCCCATCTGTGATAATAGGGATGGATCTATAGTGTTTCATGCTAAATGAAATAAGTCAGAGAAAGACAAAAAGCATGTGATTTCATTAATGTGTAGAAACTAAAAAAACAAGTAAATAAGCAAACAAAAAGAATCAGACCTATAAATACAGAGAACAAATCAATGGTTGCCAGAAGGAAGGAGGTGGGAGGATAGGCAAGATGGATGAAAGGAAGTGGGAGGTACAGACTTCTAGTTATGGAACAGACAAGTCATGGGAATAAAAGGCACAGCATAGGGATATAGTCAATAATATTGTAATAGTGTTGTGTAGTGAGAGATCATAGCTCTATTGTGAGCATAAAATAACCTATGAGGAAGTTGAATCATTATGTTGTATGCCTGAAACTAATGTAACATTGTATTCAACCATACCGTAATAATAGATAGATAGATAGATAGATAGATAGATAGATAGATATGTAAAAAAAAAAAGCAGAGTAAGTTTCTTGAAGCAACACATATGAAAAGCATTTTCATATTTTCTATTTTATTCTAACATATGATATTCTAAATATTTAAAAATATAGCGTTTAAGTTTCTTTTTTTAAGGTTTTATTTATTTCTGAGAGAGAGAGAGACAGTGTGAGCAGGGGAAGGTCAGAGAAAGAGGGAGACACAGAATATGAAACAGGATCCAGGCTCTGAGCTGGCTGTCAGGACAGAGCTGGATGCGGGGCTCGAACCCACGAACCATGAGATCATGACCTGAGCCGAAGTCGGACACTTAACCGACTGAGCGATCCAGGCGCCCCATAGCGTTTAAGTTTCTATCTACTAAATTGGTTTATGTTCCACTAGTGAGTCATTAAAAGTGTATTTAGAAGGGGCACCTGAGTGACTCAGTTGGGTTAGGCATCTGACTTTGGCTCTGGTCATGGTCTCACGGTTCGAGGGTTCTGGCCCCATGTCAGGCTCTGTGCTGACATTTAAGAACCTGGAGCCTGCTTCAGATTCTGTCTCCCCCTCTCTCTGCCCATCTCCCAGTCATGCTCTGTCTCTTTGTCTCAAAAATAAAAAAACATTAAAAAAAGGACATTTAGAGAAATTTTCATGGCCACAATATAGAAATAATAATATATTGTTTTATATATTATATTAATGTATATTTATATATTATATTACTATATATTAGATATATTATCTTTTACTATTATTATCATTGGAGACTTTCAGTCCGATAAAACAATAGAGTTCTACATAATGCTCATGAACAAAACATATGATGAGAAATACAACTCTTTAAATTTTTAGCTGTTCTGTGATAGATTTTCCAATAGTACCATAACATATCTCATTCTCCATGTTCTTCTTACTCTATAATATTGACATTCCTCCTATTACACTATGGGGTCTCTTATCCTTCCATTCTGTGTAGGCTTATATCTATGGTGAGAGTGACACTATGAACTAGATCATATAAGGCGGTACAATTTCCTCCTAGATGCTCACTTGCAGAATCCAGTCACCAGGCTCTAAAGAGGAAGAAAGATGGCATGGGAAGTCTACATGTAAGTGTGTTGGCTGAGTAAAGAGGAAAAAAGATGGCATGGGAAGTCTACATGTAAGTGTGTTGGCTGACAGCTCCCAGTGTGATCTGGTCAATAGCTGACACCAATGAATACTCCCGTGAGTGAGTAAGCTTTCACATGAGTCTAGCTTCAGCTTTTGACCATTTCCCGTCTTTGAGTCTTCCTAACTGAAACCTCAGACATTGCTAAGCAGAGATAAGCCATCTGTGCTGTGCTTTCTCCAAATTCTTGACCCAAGGGATATATGAGCATAATAAAATTATTTTTGTTTTTATATAATTACATTTGGTTCTGTTTGTTATGCAACAATAACTTACAGTAACAACCAGTTCTATACTGTTTTCAAAATATTACATATTGACAATCTTTCTGAAATAATACTACTGAAGTATGTAAGAAAAGAATTACCATTTAAAACCACACTTTAGGACTAGACAATAGACGAACTGACTAAAGCTCATCATTAACTATAAAATATTTCTTTCTTTTTTAAAAAAATTTTTAACATTTATTTATTTTTTTGAGAGACAGAGCATGATTGGGGGAGGGGGAGAGAGAGAGGGAGACACAGAATCTGAAGCAGGCTCCAGGCTCTGAGCCGTCAACGTGGGGCTCAAACTCACAAACTGCAAGATCATGACCTGAGCTGAAGTCAGACGCTCAACCGACTGAGCCACTCAGGCACCCCATAAAATATTTCTTTCTAAATGTTGTTCAATTTTCACTAGTTATCTTTGGAAAGACTTTATAGCTTTCCTGGAATAATTGAACTATAGAGACAATAGGACTCATATAATGTGTGGTGAAAGATTTAAAGTATAGCAAGTTTACTGCTAGAAATAAAACGTTTGTATTCCTAGTATGCACATCTAGGAAGAACAACTGGTTAAGTGAAAATCAAGAAACTGTGTCTATATAAACTTTGAAGCATCATCATTATCAATTTATTATTGTCTGTGTTTGTATGGTAGCTTAGATTGTGTCTGTCTAATTTGCAGTTATATACTTAGTAAATGACATAATAAATATTTATTGAATGAGGAAAATGCAGCCTGAAGCAACCCCTAAACTCCTCCTCCTTCTCCCCCAACACTAACTTGTTCCTGTAAAAAAAAAAAAGTATAACATGGATGAAATGAAAGCTCAATTGTAAAAAATTAAAATGCCTAATCATTTTTATAAGTAATTCTAAAAAAGCAGGATATCTTCTTTCAAAGTGAATAGGTTTCCGGGGCGCCTGGGTGGCTTAGTCGGTTAAGCGTCCGACTTTCGCTTAGGTCATGATCTCGCGGTTCGTGGGTTCGAGCCCCGCGTCGGGCTCTGTGCTGACTGCCAGCTCAGAGCCTGGAGCCTGTTTCAGAGTCTGTGACTCCCTCTCTCTCTGACCCTCCCCTGCTCACGCTGTCTCTCTCTCTCTCTCTCCTAGAAATAAATAAAACATTAAAAAATTTTTTTTTAAAAAAGTGAATAGATTTCCTTAATTATAGATGTATAAGTAAGGCCTTACTTTTTCACTAATTATTAGAATTATTTTTCTTTATGTTACTTTGCTGCATCTTTTCCCTCTCTATAAAGAATAATCATAAGCATATGTTTCACTTTGGCATCTATGTGTCCACAAGACAAAAATCATAGCTTAATCCTTGTGATTCTAGCATTTAAACAAAAAGCTGGTACTTTATTTTCAAAACATCATAAATGTGATAGTAATTTTGCCTATAATGATTTATAAGTATAAACAGTTTTAGAACATATAAAAACCAGAAAGTATTATATTTTATTACTCCAGTTTCTCTGTAGTCTCTGGTGTTTTCAACTCTTAATTCCCATATGCAAATATATTATACTTTTTCTTTATGTTGAAGAATATTTTTGAATATGACGGGAAATATGAAAACACAAGATGTTGCATTACAGAAATCCTCTATTTAAAGCATCTTTGTGGATTTAAACACTGTACTCAGTGTACAGTTTGTGTGTTAAAAAATTCTGTTTATAGGAACTGGACAAGGCTATTTTAACAACCACGTTTCCTTTTCTCTACTGTAAGTCTTTGAGATGCCCAACATTCAGTATCAAACTATCTTTGAAAAGGGATATGTCTACCTTACACCAAGCAGTTTGTTTTTTGAATTAATTTTCCAGACAATTTAATAGGAAGGCAGTCCTTTTAATAAGGACATATCATACCAGCTTGTTTAGCTCCTGATCCCTTTGGCTTGGGAGTTAAGGGGAGGGAAAAGATGGAAGGGAAGCTAGAAGAAAACTCAGACAACTAAGCCGTGGTTGTTGATTAAATAACTGTTTTTAAATGATTGGAGTCAAAATGTTTTACCTGGATAAGCACAGTTAAAAATCAATTTGGAAGTCAGCCCTTCGAACATTGCATGTTCAGATGCACTCTGACCTAATGTGTAGTCATAACTTGCATGGCATTGTTAAATGGAGTAAACAGTCTCAAACATTAGTGAATACAGGGTTAGTGAATAATAATCTTTAAAATCATACAGCATGAACATTCCACATATATTAGGAAGTAAATAGTGAAAATGTCGCTATGTTTCTAAAGGTCAAGGAGGAGGAAGATGAGGGGGACAGATGGAAGAAAGCACTTCGAATAGGGTAGATAGAAGCTTCCAACCCAAAGAGAAAGTTTTAACTTCTCCCTAGATTGGGGAGGGGACAGATGATGAGGTGGTAGAGACTGGTGGCTTGCCCCAGCACCCCAGGTAAGGGAACGGCTGTGGGGCATCGGGTAAATAGAGAAGTATATACGAGGGTCATCTTAAAGCCAGCTTGAAGCAGCAGTTTTTTTGTTTTTTTTTTTAAATGTTCCATTCACCTCTAGGAGAGAGAGAGAGAGAGACAGCGTGAGCAGGGGAGGGCCAGAGAGAGGGAGTCACAGACTGAAACAGACTCCAGGCTCCGAGCTGGCAGCCAGCACAGAGCCAGATGCGGGGCTCGAACCCACGAACCGCGAGATCACGACCCAAGCGAAAGCCGGACGCCCAACCGACCAAGCCACCCAGGCGCCCCGAAGCAGCAGTTTTAAAGAGCTACATGTGTAGGACTGGCAGTTGACACAGCTTCATGGAGTTGTAGGAGCAGTTTTTAAAATGATAGCCTGTGCAGATTAAGGTTTCAGCCTCCTCCATATTTAAGTCCTTGCAGGTAGATAGCCCTCAAAATCCTCAAATTGGCATTACAGTATTTCACTGGTAAGAACTCTGAGGCAATTAAATCTAATTTAGAGAAAAAAAGACCATGTTATCTCTTGCATCTTCTGACTGTGAACTAAGTTTCATACCTGCACACATGCACGCGCGCGCGCGCGCGCACACACACACGTACACATACACATACACACAGCCCTCTGGAAACCCCTGACCTTAAGTAATTAAAAGGTAGGTCATTATTAATAATGAAGATTCTTTAGAATATAAATGTAAAAAATTATTCCATCTCATAAATGTGGTCATTTTCCTACTGTGAATGATAGTTCATATTAGCCACCATAAAACTATACATACATATTCCTTTAAATTCACTTTGATACAGTGTAAAGGACATTCTACTTTTCTCCAACTCAACTATCTGAAGGCAACTTGCTTATATAATTTCATTGTGCCAGAGAGCTACAAGCCCCACACAGGATGCCAAAATTCAGATTTAAATAATCATACCAAATCTACAAAAATATGATATTCTATGTCATACGTCATATAACATAAATATGTTTTTCAAACTCTAAATTAGAGAAACACCTAACTGCTTCTTTTGTTCTGTTCTTGATTATATGATCAACAAAATGCCATACATATAAATACAAAATTGTACCCTCTCTCTCTGGCCCTCCTCTGCTCACTCAGTCTTTCTCTCTCAGAAATAACTAAAACATTAAAAAAATTTTAAAACTGGGGTGCCTGGGTGCCTCAGTTGGTTAAGCAGATGACTTCGGCTCAGGTCATGATCTCACAATTTGTGGGTTCGAACCCTGCGTCAGGCTCTATGATGACAGCTCAGAGCCTAGAGCCTGTTTCAGATTCTGTATCTTCCTCTCTCTCTCTGACCCTCCCTTGCTCATACTGTCTCTCTCTCTCAGAAATAAATAAAACATTAAAAATTTTAAATATGAAACTGTGATTTAATACAAAATTATTCTACTTTCAAAGAGAATAAATTATTCTCCATATTTCCCAGTTATTAACAATGCAGGGACCCATTTTATAAACATCAAAACTGGCATTTGTAGACCTGGCTCTTGACAACTCTTACTTTTTTTTTTTTTTTTTTTTACATGTGCATTATTTGATAACTTGAGCTCTCTTTATGCACTCAGAATTAGAATTGGAATGTCCACAGATCAGCTCCTAAATGAACATTAGATCGTATTACATGTGGGTGTTTCTGGTTGACGAAATAATTTTTTAAGATATCTCTTTTTTTAAATGCTTATTCATTTTTGAGACAGGGAGAAAAAGTAGGGAAGGGGCTAAGAGAGGGGTATAGAGGATCTGAAACGGGTTCCACAATGACAGCAGTGAAGCTGATGTGAGGCTCAAGCTCATGAACCTTGAGATCATGACCTGAGCTAAAGTTGGGCTCAACCAACTGAGCCACCCAGGTGTGCTTGGCCAACAAAATAATTTGATCAGTATCACCCTCTTTAGTTAGGGTGTCTGTAAATATGTAAAATGCTTGATTCATGTTTTTCCTTTAAAATTAAAATAAATAAATAAAAATGAAGAATAAGTGTTGAGGCTAGTGATAAAGGAGTAGATTTCCTTAGCTTATAAAAATATGGACAAGGGTAACAGGCAGAGAAGGACAAATATCATATGTTTGCACATATAGGAGGATTAGGAGGAACTTAACGGAGGACCAAGGGGGACAAGAAGGGGGGAAATGGTGGGGGAGAGGGAGAGTGGCAAACCATGAGAGACTCTTGTATGCTGAGAACAAACTGAGGACTGATGGGTGTGGGGGGGAGGGGGGAGATGGGTATGGAGGAGGGCACTTGTGGGGATGAGCACTGGGTGTTATATGGAAACCAACCTGACAATAAACTATTTGTAAAGAAAATATGGACAAGGGTAAAAATTGTTAGGCTTCCAGAAACAGATGATTATTTAGTCTCAAAGTCATTGAACTCAACCTGGTTGACATTTGAGGTATTTAATTTTGGAAACAAAAGAACAAATGAAAACACCTGTATGAAAAAAATGTCGCTAAAAATTGAAACCAAGGAGAGATTCTATATTTTAATCCTATGTACATAGAAATTCTCTACTAATGTGTAAGGCTCTTGCCTACCTGACTTAACACAAGCTTGTGAGACATGAGAAAGTAGAAGCTGCTAGCTTCTCAGTGTATCTGTCTTAAATTAACTTGCAGTGTAAACAGCATGGACTCTGAAGTCAAGAAAATATTTGGTTGCAAATCCTGACTTCTCTACTTGGCCATGCTGTCTTCCTTCTTCCTTTCTGCCTTTCTCAATATTACCCACTTTGAAGGGCTTCAGTATCATCTCCTATTTCATTTTTAAAACCCATCTTACAAACCCCCCCCCCACACCATATACATATATATGCATATATTTATGTATATATTTCCCTCTTTGTTCCCAGCTTTATTGAGATACAATTGACTTATAACATTGTGTAATTTAAAAATGTACATGTATTGATTTAATATACTTACATATCAGGAAATGATTATCACCACAGTGTAAAGTAACACCTCCATCATGTCACATAACTACCATTTCTTTCTCTCTTTTTTTTTTTTTTTTTTGATGACCACATTTGTAATCTACTCTTTTGGCAACTTTCAAGTATATAATATAATGTTATTAAAATCACTATGATATACAGTAGATCCTTAAAACTTATCTTGTAACTGGCGGTTATACTCTTTGATCAAATATACATATATGATGCATAAACACAATGGGTTTTACCTTTGAATTGGGTCATATAATTTACCTTGGAGCAATATAGGTTTCAACTGCATGGGTCTGCAGTTTGTTTTTTTTTTTTTAAATGTCTATTTTATTTTTGAGAGAGAGGGACAGAGAGACTGAATGCAGGGGAGAGTCAGAGAGAGGAGACACAGCACAAAGCCAGATATGGGGCTCAAACCCATAGACTGCCAGATCATGACCTGAGCCAAAGTCAGACGTTTAACCAACTGAGCCACCCAGGTGCCCCTGTAGACCTTCTTAAAATAAATACAATACAGTACTGTAAATATATTTTCTCTTCTTTACAGTTATCTTAACATTTTCTTTTTTCTAACTTACTTTTTATTATAATAACACAGTAAATACATATAATATACAAAATATGTGCTAATTGACTGCTTCTGTTATCATTATAGCTTCAGGTCAACAGTAGAGTATTAATAGTTCTCTTTGGGGGGAATCAAAAGTTACATGTGGATTTTTGTCTGCATTGGGGGTTGTCACCGATAACCCTGCTATTATTTAAGGGTCACCTATATTTTAAAATGTTTATTGTTGAACCTCTTATATATCTCTGTCTATATACTCACCTTGATTCTATCTTATAAACCCCTCTTTCATGGTTGAATTATCTTTGAAAGTTATAATGTTTACATATATAAAGTTAATTTATCTTACCAAAGAGACTATTCTTTGGGGGCAGTGACTGTGTCTTGGCCAATGACTTCTTTTAGGCACATTGGCTGACTAATCCAGCATTAAACATGGAAGTTAAAGACTGAATAGAGCTCTTTAGGGACCAGAGGACTTGCCTCAGGAGGCATAGGAAAGGGGTACACATTGTTAGTCACACAACAGTGGTGATGTGGCCAGATGGGCACAAGAATAATTCCAGCTATTTGTTATTGAGGAGTCCTCAGGGTTGTTCTCATCTTAGGTATGGTTTCTCCCCAATCTAGACATGAGCCTAAATAGCTCTGGAGAAAGAAAAGGAAGGCTGAGAGGAAAATTACACTTAAGAAAATCTTTTTTAAAAATCTTGAATTTTCTGGTTACTTATCCACAGAGCCAACATTTACAGGAGGCACAGGTAGAAGTCCATTTCACCTGTACCATTTCTAGGGGAGCTGAACAAGGAGGCAGGAATGTGAGTTTAGATCTGCTTTTCAAATGACTCAGCCCCAGCCCTAGCCTTGGCTTTCATGGAGATGCTTGAGTGACTCATTTTTCTGGCACTGTCTTTGTTAACTCCTGGGATCAGAAGAAGTGTCCTGTTTACATAGCCTCACATATGGCTGCTCACTCAGTTTTTCATTTTGAAGGAAAGGGAAGATATTTGCCTCCATCCTTGCAACTGTTTGGTGGTTTTCATTGACAAGACAAACGATTTTGTTACGATACCTCTCCCACTCACCGTCTTACTCTCTTCTTGCCAACCAGCAGACCCTTCCCTACAGCTTTTCCTAGTATCTCTCAAGGTAATTTTTTATTATTATTTTTAAAGTAAGTGTTGGGGCGCCTGGGCAGCTCAGTCAGTTGAACATCCAACTTCAGCTCAGGTCATGATCTCATGGTTCCTGGGTTCAAGTCCCGCATCGGGCTCTGTGCTGACAGCTGGCGCAGAGCCTGGAGCCTGTTTCGGATTCTGTGTCTCCCTCTCTCTCTGACCCTCCCCTGCTCATGTTCTCTCTCTCTCTCTCTCTCTCTCTCAGAAATAAATAAAAACATTAAAAAAATTAAAGTAAGTGCTGAATACTTGGATTGTTTACATTGGTTCTTGTAGCCCATTTTTAGTATATAATCCTTTCCTAATATACAGGAGTGGATTTTAACACAATTTTCAATTCTTGCAGTTTGAGCAGCATCATTGTTTTTTCAGAAATGATTCTTAGGCTTCAATTCAGATGTCATCAACTTTGGACCTCCACTAAAGTGATACTCTGGGAATGAGTAATAGGCTTGCAGCATGGGGGTCTCTAAGGACAGCATCAACAAAGAATCTAGTCAGAAAATAATTAGGATCCCTCCTCCGCCCCACCCCCTACAACCTGCTTTCCCTAAAGCATTCTGATTTTGCAGTCCCTTGCCCCCACACACGCCCTAACAGAATGAAACTGACAAGCAGGAAAGCACTCAGAAGCCCACCCACCTATATAGCTAACTGTGTCTAATCACTCCAGCTAGGTCTCATCTGACACTGGCCTTTGGGGACTTGGTCCCTATTGCAATGTCATTATTTGGGCCCCCTGTTGCAGTGTTTCCAAGGTAAAGAAAAGCTTTCTCTCTGATGCTTTGGACAAGCTGTCTTGATTCAGCAGGAGAAATCTGAAAATCGTGATGTTTGTGCACTTCCTAATCCATTATTCAAATCCATAGACACTCCTAGCATTTAGAGAGGAGCCTACTCCCTGCATCCTCTGGAGAGAATCACTCACTCAAGTGACTGATGTAAAAATCAATCCCTTCACTCTTTTTAAAAGATGTCATTTTTTCCCCCTTCTGGCTTCCTTTGCATTCCAATGCTTGCCAACTGCAGTGAGTTAAAATATAATTTAAATAGCATGATGTGTTTGTGGCTATGGAATACCTTGACATTCTAAAATCCACTCCCCCGCACCCCACCACAGCCACCAATGGCCCTTTAATTAAAATGCAAACTGTTATGTTCTATTAGAATGAGAGAGTGCAAGTGTTAATGACAGACTGGTTTTAGCATTACAATCTGAGGAATAAAGCTACAAATGTGTGATCACACAACTCTAAACAACCCTGCACTGTAAAAGGAAAAGCACATTATTTATAAAAATGAGGTTTCTGCTTAATTAGACTTCTCTGTGAAGGTAGCTCTTGGAGAATAGTAATGGCCAATTCTCATGTGACTATCAGCATATTCCTATGTAGATAAATCACACACACATGCATGCACACACACATAGATCTGGCAATTGCTGGGATGATGGCTGTTACACTTTCAAAGGGTTAAACTATAAAAAAAAAAAAAAAAGAAAGGGGAAAACACAGTTAACACTCTTACCTATATGTGGAAAATACCACCTGATAACTAATTTGAAATCAGGGTGGGTTTCTTTTCATGAATGTAGAATATGCCATCTCCAGCCCTCTCTCCAGGCCAGCTCCTGTAGGGGAAGCACCTGGGAGAATTCATGTTACATCATGCACACTCCTATTTAAGAACATAAAGCTTTCTTGACTCAGTTTCTCTTCCCATTAATCCTAGTCCCTTTATCCTGACCACTCCTTTTACTAGAAAAATTATGCTTTTCTAAATAAATGGAGAGTCAGATGGCAATGCCTTTGCAGGCCTTGCTGGTGCTTATGTGATTCATTTATTTATATTTTTATTAGGGTGACCAGCTTTTGCTGGAGGAGGAAGAGTATTGCCTTTTCAGCTAATAATAACATTTCCTTTTTATCCTTTGCTGCTGCTGTCGTCTCCTGTTGAAATAATGAAATGTCTTGCTTTTACTCCACTGACAAGCACTACTCAGAGCTGGTCGGGAAGGGTAGATGCTTCCCCTAGCTCTGGGCAATTCCCAAAGGGAAGGAAAAGCTTATATGTAATATTTATTTCCTGAGTACAGAGAGTTCAGTAGTTTGCTCTGCATTTCACACACAAGATTTTGTAGAGATGAGACAATCATATATTCTTGAGAAGAAAATGAAGACTAGATAAAATTTGAATGTCATAATTGTATTCATTTGATAAAAAGGCTCCCTTGCAATGACCGAGAGAAGACTGAAATACAAATATACATGTTGCCTAGTAAAATTAAAATGGGTATTGTGAGAATGTGCAAAGTGAGGGTGTATAAGTGTAAAAACAGATGCGCACAGTCTTGTGTTTTATAACCTTTTATGCATAATGGTCAGGATTTTGTTACTGTTGCCTGCCCCCCCCCCCGCCACCAAAATATCAGCTGAATACCTGTCAGTTTGCTTAAATAGGTCTTGCTTATAAGCCAATGTGGATATATCATTATTTCTGTGATTTATTTTTTATTTAAACAGATAATTTAGAATGTTTCTTTTTCTTTATTATTTTTAAGTGTTTCATCCACTTGACTATTAGACCAACCTGAATATACTACAGAATTTTCTTTTTCTATCCCAGTATTTTCCCACAGCATCCTTATTATTGTCTAATTGTGTGCCTGATTCTTATCTAACAGAGGTATTTTATACTAACCAAAAATCTAAAATATATGTGAGATATATCTCACACACACACACACACACACACACACACACACACTTCCCTTATTTTACCACGCTATACTATCTAACTGGCTTAAAAGAAAAAAAAATTTGTGTACATTGTCAAATCACTTAGCTAGGTTTTTCTAGCAACTTCTTGTGGCTACTTTCTTAGAAATTTTGCAAGAACTCTCTCCTTCACCCAAAAGTTCCTGTCTTTCTAGACATTTTGGGGAGATGAGCTATGTTCATTACTAATCATATTTTCCATATCAAAGTTTCATTTGTTTAAAAAAAGAAAACCAAGATAGCAAAGACAAGGCCTTAGGGAAACTGACAACAAATATGAGTTGAAAATAAAAATTTAAACAATCACTTTAGAAATGGTTAAGCAATCCCCAAAAGCAAGGGAATCAAGAGCAAAAATAAACTGTTGGGGCCTCATCAAGATTAAAAGCTTCTGCACAGCCAAGGAAACAACCCAGAAAATTAATAGGCAACCAACGGAATGGGAAAAGATAGTTGCAAATGACATATCAGATAAAGGGTTAATATCCAGAATCTATAAGGAACTCACCAAACTACACGCCCGAAAAACAAACAACCCAGTGAAGAAATGGGCAGAAGACATGAACAGACACTTCTCCAAAGAGGACATCCAGATGGCCAACAGACACATGAAACGATGCTCAGCATCCCTCCTCATCAGGGAAATACAAATCAAAACCACACTGAGATACCACCTCACGCCAGTCAGAGTGGCTAAAATGAGCAAATCAGAGAACTCTAGATGCTGGCGAGGATGTGGAGAAACGGGCACCCTCCTACACTGTTGGTGGGAATGTAAACTGGTACAGCCCCTCTGGAAAACAGTGTGGAGGTTCCTCAGGAAACTAACAATAGAACTCCCCTATGACCCAGCAATAGCACTGCTAGGAATTTACCCAAGGGATACAGAAATGCTGAGGCATAGGAGCACATGTACCCCAATGTTCATAGCAGCACTCTCCACAATAGCTAAAACATGGAAAGAGCCTAAGTGTCCATCAACAGATGAATGGATCAAGAAGATGTGGTTTATCTATACCATGGAATACTACATGGCAATGAGAAACAATGAAATCTGGCCATGTGTAGCAACATGGATGGACCTTGAGGGTGTTATGCTGAGCGAAATAAGTCAGGCAGAGAAGGACAAATATCATATGTTTGCACGTATAGGAGGATTAGGAGGAACTTGACGGAGGAACAAGGGGGAGAAGAAGGGCGGAAATGGTGGGGGAAAGGGAGAGAGGCAAACCATGAGAGACTCTTGAATGCTGACAAAAACTGAGGACTGATGGATGTGGGGGGGAGGAGGGATGGGCATGGAGGAGGACACTTGTGGGGATGAGCACTGAGTGTTATGTGAAAACTAATTTGACAATAAACTATTTGTAAAAAAAAAAAAAAAAGAAAAGAAATGGTTAAGCATCTAAGTCTAACAGTGGGGTAGAAAATGGGCAACCTTACCCTTAACCATAGAGAACAAATGGTTGGTAGAGAGATGTGTTGGGGGGTGGGGCTAGATAGGTAATGGGGATTAAGGAGGGCCCTTGTGATGAGCACTTGGTGTTGTATGTAGGTGATGAATCACTGAATTCTACTCCTGAAACCAATATGGCACTATATGTTAGCTAAAAAATTAAATTAAAAAAAAAAAAACAAGAAAGACAATGGGCAGTCTCATACCTTGCTGACAGGAATAAAAATTGCATTTCTGAGGAAAAACGTGGCAATACATATCAGTATATCCTTTGACTCAGCAATTCCTCTTCTAGAAATCAGTCTTAAAGGGGGAAAGAAGCCTTTGGTATAGAAAGAATCTTACTGTAGTTTACTTCTTGTAATAATAAAACAGTGAAAAGAAATTTAGTGTCTAGTCATAGATAATTATTCAAATTGCTACAGTTCCACATAATATAACAGTGCCTAGCTTTTGAAAGTTATTCCATGAAAATATGTGATGATATAGAAAGATAAAGTAATTCTTACGTGAGAAAAACAGTGTTTGACATAACATTACTATTCAGTACAGTTTTGTTAAGATAAAGGAATACATTAGGACAAAGAATGTGATTGAAATATAAATGAAAATAAAATTATACCAACGGTTATTTTTTCAATAATACATGTACGGACAAAACTAAAAAATATATTGCTGTTTAGGTGTGTCTGTATTTTCAAATTTCTAAATAAAAAATATTATAATCATAATATAAAAATGCTAAAAATTAACTGGTTGGAAAAAACTAGTTGGGCATCAAAAATTTATAGATTAAGGTTAAGACATAATTATCTGTTAATATAACACATTTGTCACTTTTTTCATAAGTATACATGTAATTATTTATGCCATCTATTATACTATGCCATCTAGTTTTAGAATATATTAACATACATTTAAAAATTTAATTTTAAAACAATAAACGAGGAAATGAAAAAAACATGTCACTTATTAACACATGACCTAATTAACTGAATATTGTAGGCACTCCACAATTATTACATAGTTTTACATATATATTTATTTATTTAAAAATTTTTAACATTTATTTATTTTTGAGAGAGACAGAATGTAAGTAGGGAAGGAGTAGAGAGAAAGGCACAACATCTGAAGCAGGCTTCAGGCTATGAGCTGTCAACACAGAGCCCTAAGCAGGGCTCTAACTCACAAACCATAAGATCATGACCTCAGCTGAAGTCGGACGCTTAACCGACTGACCCACCCAGGCTCTGCTGCATATTTTTAAACTGAAAATAAATTTCTAAGTCCCCTGTCCTCTGAAAGAAGTAGCTGTACAAGTTTTTAATTTCCTTGATCTATTTTCTTTTTACTCAAATAACTATGAGTATATTTTTCAAGCATGGCTCCTTTGCATCTCAATGGCTTAGTAGTTACTATCCTAAGCCAGGAGTCAATCACATGCACGACATAAAATCTGATGGACCCAGCTGAATTAGGAAAACCATATCCCATTTAATGTTTTGGGGTATGTAGTTAATCTGGGGATAATGTGGGAATATGGTGAGGGAGGAGACTAAAGGAGGACCAGGAAGTGTGACATCATGTAGCTATCAGTAAGCAATGGTCTTTCTGAATTTGTCTCTTTTTTTTAATTTAATGTTTTAGTTTTATTTATTTCTGAGAGAGAGAGAGACAGAGAGAGAGAGAGCATGAGCAGGGGAGGGTCAGAGAGAGAGAAAGAGGGAGATACAGAATCTGAAACAGGCTCCAGACTCTGAGCTGGCTGTCAGCACAGATCCCGATGCGGGGCTCGAACCCACAAACCGTGAGATCATGACCTCAGCCAAAGTCATCTGCTTAACCAACTGAGGCACCCGGGAGCCACTGAGTTTGGGTCTTATTATGAAATTAATGAGTATTAAGCTTCAGGGTGATAAGATCATGTTTATGTTCTAGGAATATCATTCTTGCTACAGCAAGGAGAAACCTTTGGTGACTGAAATGAGGGAAACCTGTGAAGCTATTAAATAAATATAACTTAGAAATGATGGGGCCCATTTAAGTGTATAGGCAATATGGATGGAGGGAAGGATACAGACTTAAAAGAAGTTGAAAGAGGTATAATGATTTGTATTAACATCCTTTTTATGTGAGGTGAAGTTTAGTAATGATTGCCGGCTTTCTGGCTTAGGTAAATGGGAAAAAATTTCCATAGTCTGTTTTATAAATATGATTTTAAGATGACTTACAGTTAGATATCTTCTTGATTTTCTATTACATTTTCTGCTAATACCAAGAGGTATGTTAAGTCCACTATCTACTTTTCCCATAGGGAAAGCAAGCACTTGGCCAACCAGGTCCATAATATTTGTGCTTCGTAAAATGTTTGGGACATCAGTGCTTCTGAAAAAGTATTTGATTTACCTAATTCATCTTCCCATGGTAACGACTCAAAAGTTTAACTGATTCCCTCAAGTTCCTAACCCAGAATTTCTCAAAATGGTTTACAAATAATGCAAATTTCACAAATGTTTTGCAACAATAAAGTTCCATGGCAAAATAAGTTTGAGAAACAGGTCATACACAGTGAAATACAGTGACATACATAATAACTTCAAAAGACATTGCTATGTTATAAATATAGGCTTCTTCTAGTGTTTCTCAGACTTGTCCTAGTGGTTATGTTTATATGTATGTATGTATGTTTGTGTGTATAAATATGCATATATTAAAGTGTGTGTATCAGCCAAGGTTCTCTAGAAAGAACCTATTCTAGAGAAATAGAACCAGTAGGTAGGGTGTGTGTGTGTGTGTGTGTGTGTGTGTGTGTGTGTGTGTGTGTGTGTTTAGGGTGAGGGTGTCTGTGTGGGGAGAAAGAGAGAGAAAGATTTTAAGGAACTGGCTCACTCAATTGTGGGGGCTGCAAGTCCAAATTTGCAGGGCAGTCTGGCAGACAAGAAACTCAGGCAGGATTTGTTGTAGTCTATAGGCAGAATTCCTTGTAATCTGGGAAACTGGATTCTGCTCTTAAGGCTTCAAGCGATTGAATGAGATCCACCCACATTATTGAAAGTAATCTTCATTACTTATAGTCAACTGAATATAAATGTTAATCACTTTAAATACTACCTTCACAGTAACATCTAGACAAATAACCATTACAGTATGTATAAATGTATACATTTATGTCTACTTTGTGGAAAGTAATATTTTGTAGAGCATAATTTGAAAAATATGATTCAAACCTAATTGCACCTTGATTGCAAAAGTTAGCTTTAGAGGCGCCTGGGTGACTCAGTCCACTGAGCATCCGACTTTGGCTCAGGTCATGATCTCACGGTTCGGGAGTTCAAGTCCCGCCTTAGGCTCTGTGCTTGACAGCTCAGAGCCTGGAGCCTGCTTCAGATTCTGTGTCTCCCTCTCTCTCTGCCCCTCCCCCACTCATGCTCTGTTCTCACTCTGTCTCTTAAAAATAAATAAATGTAAAAAATTTTTTTAAGTTAGTTTTAAGAAAAGTCAGTCTTGGGGCGCCTGGGTGACTTAGTCGGTTAAGCATCCGACTTTCGCTTAGGTCATGATCTCGCGGTTCATGGGTTTGAGCCCCGCGTCGGGCTCTGTGCTGACTGCCAGCTCAGAGCCTGGAGCCTGTTTCAGTCTGTGACTCCCTCCTCTCTCTGACCCTCCCCTGCTCACACTGTCTCTCTCTCTCTCCTAGAAATAAATAAAACATTTAAAAAAAAAAAAGTCAGTCTTACTCAGATCAAGGCTTGCAATAGAAAATTTTTTAGTTTCCTTGTTAAATTCAAACCATTTCTCTGTATTTATATTCTCACTTGCCTTTTATACATATCTCTTATAACTCACACTTTCTTTTCCCCCTCTTTGGAAATTTCCATAGAAAGTCATCAGGTCTACTTTGAAAAAAATGACCTAATACAAACTCTTCTATAATCAAGTAATTATCTTTTTTTTAAGTTTATTCAACTATTTCATGAGAGAGAGAGAGAGAGAGGAAAAGAGAGGATGAGAGAGAGAAAAGAGGAGGGGGGGAAGAGAGAGAATCCAAAACAGAGTCAGCACAGAACCCCATGTGGGGCTCAAACTCACAAACCATGAGATCATGACCTGTGCCAAAACTGAGAGTCCAGCACTTAACCAACTGAGCCATCCAGGCATCCCCTTTTATTTCATTTCTAATATCTCCTTGTAAATATCTTGGGTATTGAATCTTTAGACAAAAATTTTAATGGGAAAATAATACTGTGTTCCTAACCTAAGTAAGTTTCCCAAATAATACTAAAACAGTCTTAAACACCAGGAATTCGGCATAAAGTACATTTATAAGGCCAATTATCAAATTATTTAATATTTAATTAAATCTGTTCTGTAAGTTACAATATTGTAGAGTATCTGGTACACTGTCCTCCCCCCCATTTGATAATATTTAAGGAATTAAAAGATACTTAGGTAAATAAACAATGACATAATACAAAAGATATGAAAATAATTATAGAGATTGGAACTGGTTGGTGGTGTCCCTAGACCTGCACAAGAAAACACTTAGGACCCCTGAGGAGCTAAATCTTAAGAGAAAAAGTGGGAGAAATAATAGCAATAATGCAAGCACATTAAACAATGGAACAAGAGATGATACCTGATGGGAATCAACAACTGTGTTATGACTGCAGAAGACTTAATATCCTCCTGCATGAACTTAAGGGCAACTGAAATATTTTTTCTACTGTGACCACGTGAGTCTGTTTGAGCTGATTTTCATTTCAGATACTCAATAAAAACTTGCAAGTATTTGTAGTGAATTTTTTTAAAAAAATATTGAGGTTTATCTGTATAAGACTAAAACTTGGGTTTCCCAAACATAAGTCTTAACAAGACATCTTAGTCACTGTGAGTTTTGGAGCAAAATCTGGTCCTTAGTTCTTCATGTATAAAATAAGAATAGCAAGGATTCTACCAAGAGGATCCCCTTTAGTATATGAACAATGAAATACTGTTCTTCAAATATTTTCCACTTAAATAACTCACTTCCTCTTCTCAGGTTTTGGTTTTCTTATCAGTGACAAGTAAGAATGTGATCTCTAAGACTTGTGCTAGTTCCAGAAGTCCAGGAGAATAGCACACAGAGGTAAATCTTGATGAGGATAGATTAGAGAAACCTTTCACAATATCAGGAGATAATTTTGACAATTGTAACCAGAAGTGGGAAGAGGATGGGGGATACAACTGGAGGATGGGGGATGCTACTGACATCTAGTGGATAGAAAACACGGATGCTGCTAAACAGCCTACAGCGTGCAGAGCAGTCTCCACAACACTATCCAGCCCCAAATGTCAGTAGTGCCAAGACTGAGAAACCCCAGTTAGAGGACTCTTGACAGAGAATGTTGATAATGTCAAGGGCAAGTTTTATTTTACAAATCTGTGATTCATTCTTACTGACATAGTTTACAAGTACAAAAAGATGAATGAATCTTGATTTCAGTCCAAGTTCAGCTTGTTTACAGGCTTTCTCTTTTAACATCAAAGTTTTACTATCTGCCACCAAGAAGGCTGGTGGTGGCATGCTAAGAGGCATTAACTGAATCTTCTTTATGTTATTAAATGAATGAAGTAGATGGAAACCAACAAAGCAGAAAATGATTTTAAATGTAAATGCCAATGTGCTTAATGATCTGGGAAAACAAGTTCAATTGGAGCTTGTCAGATGAAAGTTATTCTGCTGGTTGACCTGTCCATAAACACAGAGGCTGGGAGACTGTGATAGGCTGGCCAAACATGAACAGTAGCTGAGAAATGACTTAATTAGATGAGGGAAGGGAAATCCTGAGTAATGAATCCTTAAAGTGATGAAAATGCTCTGTTCATTTGCTGGTCTGGGGAGCAACCATGGAGTTACTCTAAGAATTCGTTTGCAACCTGTACTGGCTCTGTATGTGTTTCTGGCACAATGTTAGAGAAAGCATTAGGTCAGAAGACAAAAGACATGGTTTGAATTCCTGCTTCACTACTGACCAGCTTCATTTTCCTCAATGGAAAATGAGGTTAATAATGTGTCATGCATACAAGGTATTATAAATATTAAATTATACGATAGTAAAATGCTTAGCACTTCTCATGTTTATAGCACCTAAATAAGAGTTAAATAAATATCATCTCAAGTATATCAGACACATAATGAATATTAGTCCCACCCTCCTTTTTCAGAAACTGTATTCCCTCAGGTTTCAAATTATTAATTTAAGATTTTCCAATATGACTAAAGTCTTCTAAATTATGCTGTAATAAGTGATTCACCAAAATATGGTCATCACTAGTTGTTTTTAAAAATTTAATTTATAGAGGAGTATTAGCACTTTGCTCATCTACTGTGCATTGAAAATATTCTTATTAAATAAATGAAAAATAAAAGTTTTCTAAATTCAGTTCTGTGTAGGCTCAGGAACATGGTCATATACCACTGTACTGGCCTAGTGGAAAAAGCATAGGCTTTAAAGTTCTACAGAAAAAATGTCAAATACAGATCCACATTTAATTAACTTTGATTATTGATCAAATTCTTTACTTTCTTCAAACTTTTTATTCATAAATTTTAGATAACAACTCTTTCATAGTGTAATTTTAAATTCTATATTAGGTAAAGTATTTAGAGTGTTTAGTACAGTGGTAAACAGAAAAGAGATTCTAAATTAGCTTGTTTTCTCTAATTAATTGCTGTGAGAAATACAATGAGACTGTATATATATTATATATATGGAAATATATGAGACATATATATTCCACATATATCTCATATGTGGAAAATATGATACATTATATAATATATATGTGTATATATACATCACAATGATGTGTGTATATATATATATATGTATGTATGTATACACAATGTGTGTGTGTGTGTGTATATATATATATATATATATCATTGTATTATCCCAACAAGACCATATATATATATAAACTTTTCACATTGTAGTTGGATATTTTAGCATCATATTGACCCAGATAAGCATGTTCAGTTTTGTTTAAAGTTGTTTTCTCTTAACCTTTTATTCACTTTATAATACAAGAACGATTATGATTTTTTTCTTCTTGAGACTTGTTAAAACAAACATGGAACTAAATAAAGAAAAAGAGAAGTAAGCAAGTAAAGCCATGTATAAACCAGTATATATCCTTCAAGGGGACATAGGAGAAGAATTCAAAATTTCTAAAACAAATGAGGAAGTGAAAATATGAGAAGATTTTATATGTTTACTTTATATTTACTGAGCATCTTAACACACCAGTTTAGCCAGAGAAAAAAGAAAACATGATTTGTTTTAGACAATAACAACCAAACATTAAAATATTGAACCATTAGAAACTAGAGACAGTTTGCAAGGAGCCAGTTGTCATACTCTGGCCAACAGGAGAGTAAAAAGCAGATGATGGAACATTTGCTATGTATCTTTAGTGGGGGAAGGCATTAACCATGCCAGAGGAGACCTAATATGCCTCAACTGTAAATGGATCAGGTTTTGTTATCTCCCTCTTTCTTTCTTTTTCTCTCTTTCCCACCCCCTTTCTTTTCTAGTCTGAATTTGGGGAAAAGGTACACAATCTGTTCCAACATCTGTTACTGTTTCCCCTTTGTTCATTGTTTTCCTGTTTTCTTTTAACCTTTTGAGCTCTAAATCAGTTTTTGTATTCTTTCTCAATTCTGGGCATAATCTATTATTAACCCACCCAATTTATGTTAAAGAACAAAGCCTCAGAAGGATGTCTTTATTTCTGATCACTTCTATTTTTTTCTTTCATAGTTTATTGTCAAATTGGTTTCCGTATAACACCCAGTGCTCATCTCAACAAGTGCCCTCCTCCATGTACACCATCCCCCTTCCCCTCTCCCCCACCCCCATCAGCCCTCAGTTTGTTCTCAGTATTCAAGAGTCTCTCATGGCTTGCCTCCCTCCCTCTCCCCAACTATTGTTTATCCTTCTCCTCCCCCATGGTCCTCTGTTAAGTTTCCCCTGATCCATTTATAAATGAAAACTTCTATTAAGACACACTGGGAATGAGATGGAGTAAGAATGGTTGTGCTTCAAATCACCAAAGAGAATTACATGGATTTTAGAGTCAAACAACTCTGTTGAAAATCCTGGCTTTATCACTTAATAGCTATGTAATTTAAGCAACTTTCTTAGCCAACCTGAGATTTTGTTTCTTTATCAGACATCAAGTGTCAATAGTTTTTATTTCTCAATTTTATTATAAAGAATAAAATGAATGGACTTCTGAGGAAGATGGCAAAATAGGAGTATCCTAAACTCAACTTGGCCCACATTGGTGTAAATAGCCCAGAAAAATGAACTGAATACTAGCAGAACATATTCTCCACAGCTAAACATAGAGAAGAGGCCACATATAAGAGGGTAGAAAGTGTGGAGATGAGAGCAGGAAAAAAAAGATCTATGAAACTGCAGGAGGGCCACCACAGGCATGGAGAAGAGAGGAGCAGATCCACAATGGGCACCCCAGGTACAGGGGACCCGCACTGGGAAGATGGTTCCCCATAATATCTGGCTTTGGAAACCAGAGAGGTTAACTTCTTGAGTTCTTACAATCAGTTTTACTTAGCTCCTATAACTTTGAAAATCAGCAGACGTGGCTCTGGGAGAGCCATAAGGTAAGAAGAATCTGAGTCCCCACCCTTAAGGGACAGTACAACAAACAGCCCCACAGAGATCATAGCATAGAGGTAACAGTTTGAAAAATGCCTGGGGTATACTGGAGAAAGATTTGCTTACTAATCTCAGAGTGTGTACTGGAGGGGCGGGGATCTTTGAGAAACTTCTCCAAGGAAAGGAGCTGGCAGGCTCAAATTCCCTCCTTAACCCCCGAGCCTAGATACATGGACACATGGACATCTATAGGAACCTGTACTGTCCCAACATTCTCAGCACACCCTGCCCCCATGCTTTTCTGTGGACTTGTCCCCTCCAACCCTGCATTGGTAGCTTTCCAAATCAATGCCAGGTCTCTTTCCACAGCAGACCTGAGTAATTTTTGCTAATACTACAAGTCCCAGTCCCACACTTTTCTGCAGACTCACCTTCTCCAACTCAGCCTCAACAGGAGTACATCCAAAGTGGTTGACAGTTTGTTACTGTGCAAGCAGCCCTGACAGGGGTCAGCACCACTCCAAAGAGACTCCTGCACCAGAAAACTAGTTCAACTGCAGCCTCAGCAGGGGGCTAGGGGCAGACATCTGGTCTGGATGCAGGTTCTGCCCACCAATGAAAGCTTCCTAGGGGACAACACAGGTTGAGTGCCCTGCAGTTCGGTGTAATCACAGTTCTGTTAAATGCTTGATCTGACCCAACTGAAGCCCAAAGTGGCCCCAGAGAAGCTTGTTAAGAAGACAGAGACCAAACCATGCCCACAACAGACAAAGAGATCCATTGAAGATGACTGGATTGAAGGCAAATGCAGCACAACCACAATAGTAGGACACTTGCAAGATACAGGAGACATCCCTGAAGTGCTAGGTTCTGATTAACAGGGAACACTGCACTGAAGGACACCACAGGAACTCTTCTTCATAAGGCTACTACTTTCAAAAGCTGAAATGTAGCTGGCTTTTCTAACACATATAAACAGACACAGAGATTTAGACAAAATGAGGAGACAGAGTAATATGCCCAAATGGAAGAACAGGACAAAATCACAGCAAGAGAGCTAGATGAAATGGATATACATAATATGCCTGAAAGATGATTTAAAGTAATGGACATAAAGATACTCACTGGACTTGAGAAAAGAGTGGAGGATCTCATTGAGACCCTCACCAAATAGATAAAGAATATAAAAAGAACCAATCAGAGATGAAAAACTCAATAATTAAAATTAAAAATATACTAGAGGAATAAATAATAGACTAGAAGAAGTAAAACAACAACAACAACGAATCAGTGACTTGGAGGAGACAGTCATCGAAAGCAAGCAAGCAAGCTAAACAGGAGAAAGAAAAAATTAATAAAGAATGATAATAGATTAAGGGAACTCAGAAACACCATCAAGTGTAATAACATTCACATTACAAGCTTTCCATAAGGAAAATAAAATAAAAAATTATTTATTAAAATAAATTATAACTGAAAACTTCCCAAACCTTGGGACATAAATAGAAATTCAGACCCCGAGAGAAAGAGATTTCCCAACAAAATTCACTCAAGATGGTCCATACCAAGACACACAATAATTAGAAGTCAAAAAGTAGTCATAAAAAGATCATTTTAAAGCAGCAAGACAGGAGAAAACCATTACATACAAGGGCAACTCCATAAGTCTATCAACTGATTTTCCAGGAAAAACTTTGCAGTCCAGAAAAAGTAACATGATATATTCAAAATGTTGGGGGGGGGGGAAGCCCCAAATATTTGCAACCAAGAATACTCCATCCAGCAAAGCTATAATTCAGAAAAGAAAGACAAAGAGTTTTTCAACAAACAAAAGTTCATGCCCACAAAACCAGCCCTCCAAAAAATGTTAAAGAGGACTCTGAGTAGAAAAGAAAGACCACAAACATGAGTAAGAAAAGTAGGAAGCAAAAAGGCTGTAAAATTAAGTGTATCTATAAAAATACTCAAGGGATTCACAAAATAAAAGGATATAAATAATGACATTATATACTTAAAATGTGGAGGAGAGAGGAGTAAAATTTTAGTGATTTTAGAATCGGTTCAAACTTAAGTGACAATCAATTTAATGTAGACTATGATATGTACCAGATGTTATATGTAAACCTAACAATAACCATAACTCAAAAACCCAGTGATAGATATGCAAAAAATAAAGAAAAGGAATCCAAACAAATCACTAAAGAAATCCAGTAAACCATGAGAGAGCAAAACATAGAGAAAGATAAAACAACCATAAAAAAGTAACAAAATGATAATGTGAACATACCTATCAGTAATTACTTTAAATGTAAATGGATTAAATACTCCAATCAAAAGACATAAGGGAAGACCCATCTGTATGCTGCCTACAAAAGACTCATATCAACATAAAGATGCAGATTAAAAGTTAAAGGATGAAAAACATTTATCATACAAATGAAAGTGAACAGAAAGCTTCGGTAGAGATACTTATATTGGACAAAATAGACTTCAAAACAGAAATTGAAATAAAGGACAAAGAAGGACACTGTACAATCATAAAGGGGGGAAAAACAAGTAGAACAGTTGTAAATATTTATGCACCCAACATAAAGGAATCCAAATACATAAAGCACCTATTAACAAACATAAATGAAGTAATCCATAGAAAAACAATGATAGTAGAGGAGTTTAACACTCCACTTACATCAATGGATAGATCACCCAAACAGAAAACCAACAAAGAAACAGTGGCTTTGAATGATACATTGGATCAGATCGATCTAACAGACATATACAGAAGTTTCCATTCTGTTTTAAAACAGAGACATACACATCATTTTCAAGTGCACATAGAACATTCTCTAGAATAAATCATGTTAGACCATAAAATAAATCTCAAGAAATTCAAAAAGACTGAAGTCATACAATGTATCTTTTCTGATCACAACACTATGAAACTAGAAATCAACCACGATAAAAAAAATCTGGAACCAACACAAGTACACAGAGTTTTAAAAAAATGTTACTAAACAAAGGATAGGTCAACAAAGGAAAAAAAGACAAAATTTAAAGAATATATGGAGACAAATTAAAATGAAAACACAGTGGTCCAAAATCTTTGGTATGTAGCAAAAGTGGTTCTAAGAGGGAAGTTTATAGCAATACAGGCCTACATTAAGAAGCAAGTAAAATATCAAAAAAACAACCTAATCTTACACCTAAAGAATATATAAAAAGAACAAATAAAAAACAAAACTAGTAACAGGAAGGAAATAATTAATATTAAACTAGAAATTAATGAAATAGAAACAAAACAGAACAAAATAAACAAACAAAAAGACAATAGAACAGATCAATGAAACCAGGAGGATTTTCTTTGAGAAGATCAACAACATTGATAAACCTTTTGCCAAACTCATCAAGAGAAAAAAAGAAAAGGAAAGAGAGAGGACTCTAATAAACAAAGTGAAATGAAAGGAGAAATAACAAACACTATAGAAATACAATTATAAGAGAATATTATGAAAAAACTATATGGCAACAAGGTAGACAACCTAGAATAAATGGATAAATTCCTAAAAACAAATAACCTCCCAAAACTGAATCAGGAAGAAACAGAAAGTTTGAGCATACTGATTACTAGCAATGAAATTGAATCAGTAATAAAAAAAAAAAAAATCCCCAAAACAAAAGGCTAGGACCAGATGGCCTCACAGCTGAATTCTACCAATAGTTAAAGAAGACTTAATATGTATTATTCTCAAACTATTCCAAAATATAGAAGAGGGAGCTAAGCTTCTAAATTAATTCTCTGGGGCCAGCATTACTGTGATACCAAAAACAGATAAAGACACTACAAAAAAAGAGAACGACAGGCCAATACCTCTGACACACATAGGTGCAAAAATCCTTCACAAAACATTAGCAAACCAAATCCAACAATTCATTAAAAAATTATTGACCATGATCAAGTGGAGTTTATTCCTGGGATGCAAGGATGGTTCAATATTTGCAAATTAATCAACGTGATACATCACAACAAGAAGATAAAGGGTAAAAACCATATGATCATTTCAATAGATGCAGAAAAAGCATTTGACAAGGTACAACATCGATTTATGATAGAAACTCTCAGGGAAATACAAATCAAAACCACACTGAGATACCACCTCACGCCAGTCAGAGTGGCTAAAGTGAGCAAATCAGAGAACTCTAGATGCTGGCGAGGATGTGGAGAAACGGGCACCCTCCTACATTATTGGTGGGAATGTAAACTGGTACAGCCCCTCTGGAAAACAGCGTGGAGGTTCCTCAGGAAACTACCAATAGAACTCCCCTAGGACCCAGCAATAGCACTGCTAGGAATTTACCCAAGGGATACAGAAATGCTGAGGCATAGGAGCACATGTACCCCAATGTTCATAGCAGCACTCTCCACAATAGCTAAAACATGGAAAGAGCCTAAGTGTCCATCAACAGACGAATGGATCAAGAAGATGTGGTTTATCTATACCATGGAATACTACATGGCAATGAGAAACAATGAAATCTGGCCATGTGTAGCAACATGGATGGACCTTGAGGGTGTTATGCTGAGCGAAATAAGTCAGGCAGAGAAGGACAAATATCATATGTTTCCACGTATAGGAGGATTAGGAGGAACTTGACGGAGGAACAAGGGGGAGAAGAAGGGCGGAAATGGTGGGGGAAAGGGAGAGAGGCAAAGCATGAGAGACTCTTGAATGCTGACAAAAACTGAGGACTGATGGGTGTGGGGGGGAGGAGGGATGGGCATGGAGGAGGGCACTTTGGGGATGAGCACTGAGTGTTATGTGGAAACTAATTTGACAATAAACTATTTGTAAAAATAAATAAATAAATAAATAAATAATATTAAAAAAAAAAAAAAGACAATCTGCCCACCCCCTGCAATGTTCATTACATGATGGCCTGATAGCCTGCATGCCTGGTTGTGAGGTGGGCCTTACCAGAGAAGTTTGGGGTCAGGACATCATTGTGAGGAATAATATAGCCTGACCTCCATAATTGAATAATTAATAGATGCTAACCTTAAAGGTCAGAGCATGTTCTAGGATGCACCTTGATTTATCCATTTCCTGGGGGCAGCCAAAGCCTTTGACTGAAAGAGAGCTTCAATGACATATATGACCTGTCTCTTGTTGAAAATGTTTGGTAGCTACTACGTCAGTGAGTCACAGTAACAGGTCCTGTACTCAATTGTTCTCTACATTTGGATAAAGTCTTGGTTTTGATTTCTCAATTAAAACCTTACCAGATACAGACATTATGGAGATTGGACAATATGCCATGAAAATAAATTGCTATTTCTTATTTGAAAAAAAAAAAAGACAATCTACCAAATAGAAGAATACATTTGCAAATAATACATCTGATAAGAGGTTAGTATCCCATGTAACGAACTTATATAACCCAATATAAAAAGAATCCCCACAAATAGCCCTCTTAAAAATTGGCAGAATATGTAAACAGATATTTCTCCAAAAAAGGTATATAGATGGCCAACGGATGCATGAAAAGATGTTCAACATCACTAATCATCAGGGAAATGTAAATCAAACCCACAATGAGACTACCTCACATCTGTCAGAATGGCTAAAACAAACAAAGAAAAAAACCCTCCCACCCACACATACACTCAGGACACAACAAGAAACAAGTGTAGGCAGGGATGTTGGGGGTAAAAGGAACTCTTGTGCACTGTTGGTGGGAAAGCAAACTGGTGCAGCTCATGGAAGTTAGAGAATCCAGGGAAGTCAGTAACTGAAAGGCAGACAATACCATGAGAAATCCTGGAGAGAGTATTGGACTTCTCAGAAGAAGTGAAAGAGAGGGTTCAAGTCATTTTAATTTAAAACTGAGAAGACAAAATCTCAGCTGGCATCCAAAATACAGACAAAATTCTTGTGAAGATGAATTGCGTAGCCCTTGGGGGGTGGAATACCTCGCTTCATACTCAGATAAATATACTTAGAGTGGAAACAGTCTTGCATATTTTCTACATCCAAAACCATTAATCTAAGAGAAATCATGTTTTCCCATAAAGAAGTAATTCAATACTGAGTCATATATATTATTTGAATGTAAGCAAATTCTTTAAAATTTGCTGAATCTAAGCATGTCTGGGTGGCTCAGTAGTTAAGTGTCCAACACTTCATCTTGGCTCAGGTCATAGTCTCATGGTTCATGAGTTTGAGCCCCACCTCAGGCTCTGCACGTGCAGAGCCTGCTTGGGATTCTGTCTCACCCTTTCTCTGCCCCTCCCCCATTTGTTTTCCCTCTCAATCTGTGTCTCTCACTCTCTCTCAATAAATAAGTAAATAAATAAATAAACTTAAAGTAAAATTCACTGAATCTAAAAACTTTTTTCCAAGGAGAAAACCATTCCATGCTTTTAAATGGGAATTATTACAGTGAATAAATCTAGAACTGTACACAAGATCATTTGTGTAAGATGTGTAACATCTCTGGCATGTAAATATCTGGTTTCATAAATTTTCATTGTAGAAAGAATGCTTATTATTAGTGTAGTCTTAAGCGATGACATCCAAATCTGTCTTAGGGAAGAACCTGTACATATTTTGCAAAATATCTTAATAAATTCCAGAAGTAGAAAATGAGATCTTTAGGACATGAGAGAAACAAATAACAAACACAGTTAGAAGCTGTAGTGACTGAGTTGGATATTTCAGCAGCTTCATAAAATCATTAGAGAACCTAACTCTTTCCATTTTTCTTCATGGCAACCACAGGATACTGGCCATTTTCATGGGTTGTATAATGGCTGTTAATTTTTATCAAATTCTAAATTTTTAAATGTCCTCTAACCTCACTGCCCCTGAAAAAAGATTTTCACTAGTTGTACTTTCCCTTAAGTGATATTTCATTTAAGTTGAAACAGTCTAATTATGAATCTATAGCAATTAAGGAGTTTATTTTGCTTGTCAAAATGATTGCTCTTGGTGCCATTTATCCCATTTAAAAACAGGAAATTAAAATGTTTCTCTATATCTATGAAACTGCCTAAATGTGACATTTACTTTCCTACCATTGAAGGTCAAAAATCAAGGGAAATATGTGTATAAAACTCTGATAATTACTAAGTTTGGTTGCAACCAACTGCAGGGAGATTTTAATTCAGGGTCTCTGGAGAAATAAAATAACAAAACAAAAACACAGAAGAAAAAGCAACCTGACAACGCATTGCTATTCACAGTAATAAGGCCAAAGGAACACCATAGGAAACACCCCTGCAGCTTAATCAATGATCAACTCTTGTACATAAGTCAAAGATGTACTCAATTGCACCAAATTAGGAATAACTGACGTCAAGAACTGGCTTGATTTCTTACTGGGTTTACACCCTGTCGCCTGTAGTGACAAAGCAATAACAAATTCTCTTCCTCTCAAGGCACAAACTTTATTTTGTATTATGCTTTTTCTACTTGTATGATTCCCTAATTTATGCCAAAGGCAAACATAAGTCCAGAGTGACGTTAACAGCAGGGCTGATTTCTATGTTGTTATTAGCTAGAGATGACAATAGTGTGGTAATTGATCCTGCATCATTCAGTTCCTGCTCTTTACACAACTTGGAGTACATGATGTTATATATTCTACCACTAAAGAAAAATAATTATTTCATATACCACCGAACCAAGGAGTTTATCCCTTTAATTCCTATTTTCTTCACTTGTGGATTTCTTTGTAATAGTTCTGTCCATATCTTTGGATATATCAGCTCTAAAAATGAAACAATGATTTATTTTTAAAATTCAAACTTTTGGAACAGTCTTTTAGTGACAGAAAATGATGAGAACTGAGGAGTTTAGGTGAGGTTCACTAATTATATAGCTTATTTTCCTGTTTGTTCAAAATTCCATATGAAAATGTATGTTCTCCCCTTCTCCAACATATAATAGTTAGGGAAGAGGTCCATTTTAAAACATTAATTTGCTCCCCACACAAATGGGTATGTAGCCATGGAAATAGTATATTAGGTAAGAGAAGCAGACTAATGCTGTATTTGTTTTTATAGTTACTTCTTTTAGCAGTTTCTCAATTTGCTGAACAGTATTTGCCATAGCCAAGTAGCACATTGTATACCTTTTCCTTCAGGGTTGCAAGGAAGAATTGCTTTAGGAGAGTAGTTGTTGCAAATTGAGAGTATTCCCTATACACCATCACAAATTATCTTCCTTCTTACTTTCTATTTCCCAACTATGGAACTTAATTTACAAGCCCATGTATCTTAACATGGGATTTTTTTGAACTTTGGAAGGCAGATCCTATTTTTTAAAGAAATTTCTAAGGAAAAACTATTTTGAGAAAAGGCAGGAGCTAGCACAAAGTCTGGCTTGAGAATGTGATGCAGTGTTTCTGAGAAAGTACCACGTATTAAAAGTTGAAGTTCTAGATCAGAGATTCTCTATAGAATATCTATTGGCTGGAAAATGCTACCAACTTTCATTCTCCATGTTTTCTATATGTTGATCATTGATACCCTAGAAATACCAAATGATTCTGAGTTGTCAAAATGGTATGTGTGGTCACTATCTGTGTCTTCTGTTTATCCCCTAGCCAATTATAAATTCCTTGAGAACGGTTCTATTCATTCATATTTCCATATTAAAAAATAATTAGCAGTGTGTATGAAATACAGCTAAATTAAATATTCATTGAATGAATATATGTTTGAATCAAAAGGGAAAAGTTTGGTAATGTTAAATAGAACTTTCATGTTTAGTATAGCTGATGTACTCCTAATCTTGGAAGGTTGGGAAGCCTTATATAACATATGTGGAATGTTGACGAACCAGAATGCTCCATTACCTTGCCAGATAACAGAGTTAGACAGATTTTACAAACTGGTGACCCACATGCCACATTTGGCCTACAGACATGTTTTGTTTGGCCTAGAGATGGTTTTTAAAATTTTTCAAAGTAGTTGCCACATGTAAAACTTGATAGTTTTTACACTTTTAAGATACAGATTTCCTACTTCTCTTGGAAAAATCAGAATAGCTGGCAGTTCTGGGCTACATTTCCACAGAGCGAGAATTGCTGAGAGCCCCATGACTACCATACACTTAAGACAGTTTGTGAAACCCCAGGTTCTCCACAGCTTTGTTCTGACAAACACTCATTATTTTTCTGGGTTACCTGTGTGTTTCATATAGGCATTTGAGTTTGCAAACCCCTCAGGTAAAGACTGGTACATATATCTTTCTGGTTTTATTTTATTTTATTTTCTTCAATACTTTATTGTCAAGTTGGTTTCCATATAACACCCAGTGCTCATCCCAGTGCTTATCCCAACAAGTGCTCTTCTCCATCACCCCCCTTCCTGTCTCCTCTACAATCAGCCCTCAGTTTGTTCTCAGCATTCAAGAGTCTCTCATGGTTTGCCTCCCTCCCTCTCTCCCATCTTTCATAACAAGGTAAAATGGTAGTGGAGAAAAGAGAACAGAAGGGAATTTTAAAAAATTTCTGGCATATATTAAAAAACACAGTCCAACACTTATTTGAACTGTTTTGCTTGGGAGTTTGACATATGTGTTCATTCGATCTCCCACTGCTTTTAAACTAGTGAAGTTCTCCTGTACATTTAGCTTGAATGATGCAGAAATATCCTGGCTGGCATTTCTACTTTCTCTTTCTTCCCTGTGCAACCTAGTCTACAAGATGTATCTTCCCACAGGCCCTGAGAGATTCCCCATTGCTGACTTAATAAAGTTTACAGTCTATGGCTTGCTACTCAAGTTCTTTCATGATCTGCCTTAACCTGTATTTGTAACACTATACACTTGCTATGTCTTCCTGTATACCAACATTGAAACTACTCAGTTTCTCCTTAATTTCATTCATCTACCTGTAGGTCTTATTATTATTATTATTATTATTATTTTTTTACTTCTCAACTCTCCTGTCTCAAAACAATTCTCCCTTGAGCCTTCTCATCATCTGTCAACCTAAAATATTTTTACAAAATCTTATAGTAATTTATCTTTAGACATCTAAGAGAGCTCACCAGTTTCTATGTTGTATTATAGCCATTTGGGTCAAGATCATATTCAATTACAATAATGAAAATGACAGGTTTTTTTTTTTTCATTTATAATTATGACAGAAACATGTAGGTAGCACTACATTTGGTAAATCATTATTTAAGTCCTTTGCATACATTATCTCATTTAGTACTCAAAATTTCCCTGTGAACTGGTACTATCACTACCCTCATTTTACAGAGAAGGAAAATGAAATACAAAGAGAATATATGTATCTTTCCTCAGCATTAAGATATAACTGACATATAACATTGTGTAAGTTTAAGGTACAAAATATGATGATTTGATATGCATACATATTATGAAACAATTATCACAATAAGGTTAGCTAATGTGTCTATCATCTCACATAGTTGGGGTTTTTTTGTAGTGAGAATATTTAAGATTTCCATTAGCAACTTTCAAATACTCAATAGAGTATTGTTAACTATAGTCACCATGCTGTACAATAGATACTCAAATTTATTTATCTTGTAACTGGAAGTTTACACCCTTGACCAATATCTCATCTTCTCCCCCCATCCCCCTTACTCCTGGCAACCACCATTCTACTCTTTATGAGTTTGGCTTTTTTATATTTCTCTTATCAATGAGATTATACAATTTTTGTCTTTCTCTGATTTATTTCACTTAGCATAATGCTCTCAAGTTTCATCCATGTTGTTTCAAGTAGCAGAATTTTTTTCATTTTACAGCTAAATAACATTCTGGAGTGTGTGTGTGTACATGTGTGTGCCCATGCACACACTGGCACACACATGTGTGTATACATACAATACATATGTATTTTTTCTTTATCTATTTATCTGTCAATAGACACAAGTTGATTCCATGTTTTGGCTATTGTGAATAATGCTGCAATAAACATGGGTGTGCAGATACCTCTTTGAGATAGTGATTTTATTTCTCTCAGATATACAGTCAGAGGTGGGATTGTTGGATCCTTTGGTAGTTCCATCTTTAGCTTTACGAAGAACCTCTATACTGATCATCATAATGAGTTTACTGATTTACTTTGCCACCAACAGTGCACAAGTGCTCATTTTTCTCCACATATTTGCCAATACTTCTCTCTTGTCCTTTTGATAACAGCCATTCTAACAGGTGTGAGATAATATCTTATTGGGTTTTGATTTGCATTTCCCGGACGATTAGTGATGTTGACCACCTTTTACATGAACTTGTTGGCCATTTAAATTTATTTTTTGGAAAAATGGCTCTTCAGTTCCTTTGCCCATTTTTAATTGGATTATTTGATTTATTTTTTTGCTATTGTATTATATGAGCCCCTTATATATTTTGGTTATTAACCTTTTATCAGATATATGGTATGCAAACATTTACCCTTATTTCATAGGTTAGGCTTTCATTTTGTCGTTTCTTTTGTTGTGCAAAGGCTTTTAGTTCCACTTACTGAATTTTGCTTTTGTTGCTTGCCCTTTTGGTGTCATACCCAAAAAATCATTGCCAAGGCAATGTCAAAGAGGTATTTTCCTTATATTTTCTGTAAAGAAAATATACATGCATTTGTATTTAATCCATTTTGAGCTAATTTTTGTGATGATAATTATTTTGCCAAAGGTCAAGGTGTGGAAGGTTGATTCAGACCTAGGTGATCTGACTGCAGATTTTCTACTCTTTATCACTGGGCCATAATTCTTATTCACAAAGCCCACCCAATATATGCCTGGTACCACTGCTTTATATAAATTTCCTAATGTGATCTTCAATAAATTGATAAGATATCCATATCAGAGAAGATCTTATTTTACCAAATGCTTATAACCTTATAACCTTAAGTGATAGAATTTGGATTTGAACTCAAGTCTGGAATCATGTGTCTAAACTATAGTCAATTCCTTCAGGGAATTCTGTTACCTCTGTGTAATCAAACATCTAGCAGAGTTTACATATTTTTTAAGTTAACAAATGAACAAATAAACAAATGGATAAAATATTTGTAGAGTATCTCTTTCTATTGTCTGTCTGGGTAAACTAGAATGGAGAATTAGTCTGAATATTTTGCCTTTAAAAGGTGTGTCCCTCACATTTTCTCTTGATTTCCTAATTTTAAGCAATATGGGAAGATTTGATAGAGAAGCTTCATATTCATTGGTTTTCAACCTACACCTTAGATTTGATGCCTACTTTTTTTTTAAATATTGATTCGGAAAGATTTAAAAGGTCTGCTATCTCTACAGTATCTGGTTAATTCTTCACAGCTACTAGAGAGATAGCAGTACTGCACATAATTTTTGAGAAGAACTTCCAGTTAATAGGTAAAGATAAGTGAGTCTATAACATATATTAAACCTTGCTAGCAAGCATTCAGGGTAAAAAAATAAATTGTCAGAAATCAAGAATATTAAATATCCTTATTGATTTACCCTATGATTTCAGACAGGATTAGCAAGGGAAATATCAAAAGTAGTATCATAAAAAGGCATAGTTGTCTGATGTGAACATAATAGTTCCCTTTCACAGAAAATTATTTTTTGGCTACCAAGAATGACACCTTAGAAATATATTCCTTATGGTTTTAGATTTCAGAAGACCTTTATCCAACGTGAAGATCCTAAGAGAGTTTTAAGCCATTTTTAATGATTTGCAGAGTATAAATTAATGGACCATGAGAGAGAGAGATTGACTTGGCTCAGAGCATTAGTTAAGTAGGTTGGTCTTGACAGAATACTCAAGTAAGGAAGATGGGCATTGTGAAATAATGAATTTTTTAAAAAAGGAATATTTTAATTGAGGAGTGCTATAAAGTGGAGAAAACGAGTGAAAGGCACCAGAAAGGATGCCAAGGGCAAGCTTGACTGATTTTCCAATTTTGCACAAGTTAAGACTCCATAGGGAAGAGAGCCAGAGTCCGTAGTGATTTGCATGTGAGCAAGTTTCAATCAATCTTTTTTACCATTGTGGCCACTCAGAGTCTTCAGTTACACATAAAAGTGTATTCTTTTTCAGCACAATGCAAAAGTGAATACTTTAAAATAAAAATTTAGTATTCCTGGGTTCCATTCCCCCTGGAATCATATATGAGCTTGAGGCTTACATCTTTTTTCCCCCCTGAGTTCTAACCCATCCTAATCATCCATGTGGTAGCCTATTACCACTTGAGTTCTTGCATTTCACAAAATGCACATATAATTCACTCATAATTCTGTTATTTTTGTTGGGAATTTTCCTAAAGACTAACAGAGAGCTTGAGGGATTTAGCTTGTGTGATAAACCTGTTGCCTCTTAGTCACAGGTTCAAATGCTGCCCAGCCTCTGGGGGAGGGCAAATCAGCAGCAACAGATGCTGTTTTCATCCCACTCATTCCAGTTTTGACACAATGATTCAGAATGTGTGCCAAATATTAACCGTTAGCTCACCTCCTTTTAAAATCAATGGTAAAAACATGAAAACTCTACTCTTTAGCAATCCTTTGTATAAAGTATTTTCCCATCCTCTCCATTGGGAGGACAGCAAAAAAGACCTAATAAGTCTCCATGCTTTCCTTTTCTACATTACAATGCTTTTCCTTAGTATTCTACCAGGTTCTGATCTATGTAATCTATATTTAAATTTTTAAAAAATGTTTACCTTTGAGATGTGGGGTGAGGGGTAGAAAGAGGGAGACAGAATATGAAGCAGGCTCCAGGCTCTGAGCTATCAGACATCATGATCTGTGCTGAAGTCAGAGGCTTAACCAACTGAGGCACTGAGGAGCTCCATATATAACCTAATTTTTAAGTTTAGTTTTTAATAACTGACATATAGAAACACAGTTGTACTGCATTAGGTATTAAATTCAAGGTGAAAACCAAATGGCATAGGTACATTTGCGTAAGAAAAATACAATTCCACAGCCAGAAAGGCTCTAATATAGTTATATGTGGAATATATCCCATTTGATCTCCCATTTCTATACCCCATAGTTCCTCATCATGCTCTATACTCCAGGAAAAGCTGCCGCCTAGAGGCTGACCTTTATGTACTGCTTCAGTGAACTTATTTGTTCTCTAGCTACTGGTTGAGATTAGCCAATGGGAAGCAGAGGCATGGTATTAAAAGGTTGGAAGACATAAGGTTGAGGTAATTATTTCCACTGTAGTTCCTGTTTGTTTACTATGGAATGGCTACATCCCTTTCTCAAAATGGTATTTGTAAGGTAATGGCTAGAACTATGTGATAAAGACTTTTACTTCCTTTATTAAGATGTTTGTACCCTTGTTTCAAAATCTTGCCTTCATCTAGTTGTTTTATTGGAGAGCTATATAATAAACTAAAAATTACTGGCCCATAATTTCAGAAACCCTGCTTTATCACTATTGAGTTGTGCACCCTTAAGAATGAAGCATGATCAGTTAAGTTTTGAGAAGCCTCATTTTCTCAAGTGTAGAATTTAAAGAATAGAATAAAGGTTCTCTAGATCATTTAGCATTAAGATTGTATGGCTCTTAGTCGATTCCTATATATTCATCTGAAATGGATCCATGTGCATACTAAAGTTATCAAAAAAGACACAACACTGGGTGCTATCATACGATTTTCTTGTTACATGGAAAATGTGAGGCTACAGAATTCATGAGAAACTTGCTTTTGAAATGAGGACACTGTTTTGGTGAGAGTTATATTTGGGCTTAACTTCACAGATACTCTTCAAACATGACAGATAAAATTCATTTGATCATATCATAATCTAATTTGATTATTACATTATGGAACTAGTAACAAAGCATTATATGACATCACCAAAAGAGTGAAAAAGACAATTCAGGTTTTTGGGGATCTCATAGTAATCCTTACTACAAAATTGAATGGTAAAAATGGATGCTGTGTCGGTGACACAAATTTAATTCTATAATCAAGGCTGATATTAATACTCTGCCTAAAGTAAATGTACTATTAGGTATGCTAGAAAACACTCAAATTTATTTTTGTAAAGATTTTGGCAAATTTTTTTAATTAAAAATAAAAGCAGCATTTGTGATACCAAAACAGAACATAAGTCCGTTTTTAAATGGAAGGTTTAATTATATCTTTTAAAAGATTGGATAATAGTTGATTTATGGAAGAGATGTTTCTTGATAGCAGTATCTAAGATTAAAAGCTCTTATCAATGTAATCTAAAGCAATATTTATTCTACTATTTGAACATTTTCTATACTGTATCTGTTCAAAGGTTATATACTACAAATTTGTATAAGCCAAATTTGAAAAGATCTCAAAATAAAATGCCCAGTGCATAATGCATTTTAGATAGAATATAGATGAATTTCTAGAAAATCTCAAATCAATTTTGTATGTAATTAATAAAATAAGTCAATTGAAATTTGATATATTTCAGCTTTCTCTTACTTCTTCATTAGAAGAACTCACCTGAAAACATGATGTAAATATGTACCTGTTACTCTCAAGAAGACCCCATAAATGCTATTCAAATGAGTAAATGTCTATGACCAAGAGAAAAGTCTTTAAATAATACACTTGTTGGGGCACCTGGGTGCCTCAGTTGGTTGAGCACCTGACTCTTGATTTCAGCTCAGGTCACAATCCAAGTGTCATAGGATTGAGCCCCATGTTGGGCTCCATGCTGAGCATGAAGCCTATTTAAAATTTTCTATCTCCCTCTACCCTTCTCCCAGCTCTCTCTCTGTCTCTGTCTCTGTCTGTCTGACTCTCTCTAATAAATAAATAAACAAAAAAAAAAAAAAGGAAACGCTTGTAATTTCTTCAGCATCGATTTCTTTTGTACATTTCAAACTAGACTAATTGCTTGATCATGTTTTAAAACTAAAGTATAAAGCCAATTCACCCATGGAGATGGTTTGAATTATTTAAATTGGCAATATAGGGTTCAGTTTTAGACAAAATTTTAGATTTAATATCCTAAGTCCTTCTTCCATATGTTAGTCCAATCACCTTGGTCAGATCTCTTAACCTAGTTTTAGCCATATCAAATAGTACCTGCTTGACAGAATAGTCTAAAAATGAAGAGAAAGTGCACACAAAGCACAAAAGAGAACAATATTTAGCGCATAACAGATACCAAAATGTTGGTTGTTGTTGTTGTTTTTGTTATTCTGGTCCTAGTAGTATAAGCAGATTTTTAAAAATGGAAAATGTTTCCATTTCCTTACCAGTCTAGAAACCAAAATTATTTAAAATTCTTAGTGTATCAACTCATACATTTGATATTGAGTAGAGTATTGTTTTCTTGCTGCCCAGGACAAATGTAATATATCTTAGTAGAAAGTTAGTTCCAAGGGAAAGATCTGTCTCTAATTATAAGGAAAGTGTGGCCAACATTTGGGCTTTGTGTAAAAAGTATTCATATATCTTTAGCTAGGACAAAGATTACACAAAATGTTAATAGCGAACTGCAAGGTCATGGAAAATCTAGGACTTGCATATAAAATATGTAAAATATTCCCAAAACACAAAGTATTTGGTGGGTTTAGTTTCTTGAAAACAAGAGAGAAAAATGTAAATATCTTTATACCTTACAGATGCAGGTGGGCGTTGGGAATTTGATTTATGTTGCTAGAGTAAAGGGTAGTGATGGGATAAGGTTTTTCTCTATTGATCACTTCTGTTTAATGTGACTACTTAAAAGGCTCCTTTAGAAGGATTTAAAATTCCTTTGGAGTCATTGGGGTTTTCTCTGAAAAATAAACTCAAGAGATGATGTTAAACACATTTACCTTAATATTGGAAAATGAAAAAAAATCATTATAAAATAAAATATCTTCTTGTTTGAGAACAATGGTAGACATTGTGGATTTTATGTTTCGCAAGGAAAGGAAAAACTAGAGAGTCATATGGGTTTGTCTTGTGAACAAAGAAAGAAGGGAATAAATAGTTAATTGCCTGTGTTAGGATCTGAGATATAAAATTTCATGTTATCTCATTAAACCTACAAACAACCATGTGGGTTAGGTGCTACTATCACTAATAAAAAGGATATTCTAAAAGCATAATGATAAAATCACTCGCCCCAGGTGCATAGCTATAGGATGACCGAGCTGATACTCACTTGGATATATTTTACTTTACAAACCATTTTCATTAAAAAATACCACCCTATATCTAGGAACCCTGCAGCCCAATATCCCTGAGAAAAATCTTGATAAATATCAATTTGGCATTCCAAAGTTTCATTTGGAAATATGGCAGAGAAATTATATAAAATTAAACATGTGCACACACACACACACACACACACACACACCAATAAAAGCTTTTCAGGATGGCAAATTGATATGATGAGGAGAAAAGTTAATTTTCAAAAACTCCCTTTGGGCATCCTTCTCATTATTTTGGCCAAGAGAGGCAGCGATTGGAAAAAGATAAACTTCAGAGGACAGAGGACGATCACTGGGAAAGAAAGCCAGTGGCCAGGAGTGGCCCTGAGGTGGTCCAGCTGTCTACTCATAGAGTGCCCTAAGGGCAGGACTATCTCTCTGTCAGGAGGCTTCTGGCTACAAGTGACAGAAAATCCAAACCAAATTGGCTCCAAAAATCAGTTCTGTTTTGACTAATCTAACAGAAAATCAAGAAGATCTGATGTTAGAAGAGACTTAATAAAGTGGTTCTGGCTCTATTTTCTATGAATTCCTTGGCTCTGCTTTTCTCTGTGTGTTCACTTCATCGTCAGAAGCAGGAGAGATGCCTTTTCAACTCACATCCACTTCTCACAATAAGCAGAAGAAAGGCTCTCTCTTCCTACATCACTCTTAAGAATGTTTTTCCCAGAAGCTCTCAGCAAAATCTCAGTTCTGGTTGATTCCAGCTGGGTCAAGTCATTTTCTGAACCTATGGCAATGTTAAGTGCATAAATTAAACAGGGCCACCCCTAGAACAAAATTAGAATTCTAGGAAGGAAGAAGGGATTTGATCATCAACATTCTCCACTGCACCAACAAGTCTGACACTCAGAATACTGTCTATGTCCCAGAATCATTTGAAAAAAGACCTTAAATTCAGTGAATTTTGATCGACCTTCTGATCAAGTCTGTATGTAAAATTAGCATTAAAGTACATGAATAAAAGTGATTTTGATGAAGAAAATTGAAAAATATCTCTTACTAAAAGCTTAATTTTAAAGCTTTACTTTTTAAAAATATTTGAGAGAGAGAGACAGAGAGAGCAAGTGAGCACATGGGGGGAGAGGCAGAGAGAGAGGGAGAGAGAAAATCCCAAGCAGGCTCCACATTGTCAGCACAGAGCCTGACCCAGGGCTCAGATGTATGAACTGTGAGATCATGACCTGAGCCAAAATCAAGAATCAGACACTCAACTGACTGAGCCACCCAGGTGACCCAAAGCATTACCTGTCAACTTAGAAATGGTTCACCAAATGTTTAAATTTCACTGCTTTAACGAATGGTTATCTTTATTATTATTATTTTCAATTTAATGTAAATCATAAAATTGTACATGTGTTTAAGAAGAAATCCCGCTTTCTGAAATTTAGGTAAGTTGTAGTGACAATGCACCTAAATTTCAGAGACACTGCTTCAAAAGTAAACAAAATAATTAGAAGCAAAATTCACAAACTCAGAAGTGAGATATTTATCACAGACTAAAAACCTAGGAAATAATTTATAATCCTGAAATCCTCCCCAAATTTAGGAACATGAATTTGTTGGAATTCTGTTTCTAAAATGTAATTATCCTCTAAATCACATTTGTTGCTAATAATTTAATTTTGGACTTTTAAATTCTAATTTCATCATGGATTTGTTTTTAAATTTAGAAAGATTCTAGATTACCAGAAAAGTTAAATGAAAAATATTATAATCACTTATGATCTTACTACCCTAGTAATACATATTGGTAACATTTTAATATATTGAAATATTTATTTTTAAATATAATTTTCTTTACAAAAAAGTTTTCATCACACTTTATTTTCTGTTTTATAAAATTAACAATTACATTATTATTATTTCCCCAAACAATAAAATATTTGAAAATATATGTTAATTGTTGCAGTTTTCCAATTTGTCTCTTCATTAAAGCTATTGTTAGATTCTGAACATCAAAGAAATTGCTCTGAATTGGTAAAAACGAAGCAATTTTTAAGGGTCACGTGGTATTGCCATTTATAATATGACATAATAATAATTGGACACCATGGGGCAGGTCTGATTTTCTATTTAAACTTTCTTTTTTGTTGTTGTTGTTGTAATCTAATTGTTAGATTTTTTCCCTCCTATGAGCAAGATGGAATATTAGCTCTTTCATATAAGAAATATTAATTTCCACTCACAACTCCCCTGCAGTATGGAAACAATTAAGCGATGGGCAATATTTCCTTGTTCATGAAGTCTTTGAACCTACTGATATTTTTATAATTGTATTCTAAAAGGATTTTTATTAGGCAATTATTTGCTATATCACATTCATTGATAAATTCAAAATGGAGTCACCATTATGAAATCAATTTATAAGTTCCATCACTTTTTCCTACCTCATCCTATTTTTTTTCTCCATTCTATGCCCTGTCTCTGCTTTTTGCAAGCACACAATTAGGAATATTTCTGGAAACTCCATGCATTTTCATCTATTGTAGAAAAAATATTAAAGGTTCTAATGGAAATATTTGGCTCTGTTTTGATTTGCAGACTGATTCCAGACTTGAGTCATGAAAACTGCTTTCAAATATAGTAAAATGAAATTCTAGGTTATCCCTATGTTCTATGACACTTATTTCTATGAAATTTCCATAGAAATTTCTATATTTCTATGACATGAAATATGAGTTATCCCTATAGTCTATGACAATTATTTCAATCCACCTTACATTGTTGATATTTCTTTAATTTCATCTTCCTACTTTACTATAAACAACTCTAGGGCAGGGGTCAGATCTTAGTTACAATCTAAACCTGACAGTGTTTTACAAATAAGATAGCACTTTTTAAAACAATGTTTATTTATTTTGAGAGATAGAGCAAGCATGAATGGAGAGAGGAGAGAGAGAGGAGAGAGAGAGAGACAGAGAGACAGAGAGAGAGAATGAATGAGAGAGAGAGAGAGAGAGAAAGAGAGAGAGAGAGAGAGAATGAATGAATCCGAACAGGCTCCACCCTCAGCATGTGAAGTCCAATGCTGGGCTTGATCCCACAGCAGCAAGATCACAACCTGAACCAATATCAAGAGTAAGGAGTTTAAGCCACCCAGGTGTTCAAGGTAGCACTTTTTAAATTAGTAGAATGCAGGAATAGGGGAAGAAAATTCATAGTCACAGAAATGTAACTTAAATATATTTATGATTCTATATCTCTTCCATTAAGAGTCACTAGCAGACATACTTCATGTAAAAGTCAACACTTAGTTTTCGTGCTTTATTTTTTACTATTCTTTCAGGATTATTTTAATTAAAACATAAACTCCACCATTTTTTGGGAAAAAAACAAATTCAGGATGTGCACAATAAGGCTAAATATAAAACTATCAAAATATAATATATAAGAGTTCAACCTCCAGCCATCGTGTCATAATTGATACTGGATTTATTATTGAAAACAAGAACAGACAGAGAATACCAATGGGGGAAAATCTGGTTCTTGGAAACAGATAAATCTTTAACCTGACCAATGAAAAAACCAACCAACCAACCAACTAATTAACCAACAAATTAATTATTTTCAGGAATAAAAGAGAATTTTACTATAGATTCTACAGTTGTTCAAAGAATAAGGGAATAGAATGAACACCTTTCTGTCTATATGAAATAGACACATTCTTTGAGAGATAAAAAGTATCAAATCTCATTAAAAAAGAAAACGATAGTATCTAAAGAAATCTTAAGGAAGAAGAACAAAGCTGGAGGAATTACAAATCCAAATTTCAAGATATATTACAAAGCTGTAGTAATCAAAACCATGTGGCACTGGCACAAAAGGACATATAAATCAAGGGAACAGAATAGAGTTTAGAAATAAACTCATACCTATATAGTCAATTATCCTAGGACAACAGAAGCAAAAATATACAATGGGGGAAAAGACAGTCTCTTCAAATAATGGTGCTGGTAACACTGGGGAGCTATATGCAAAATAATGAAATTGAACTACTTTCTTACACCATACACAAAAATAAGCCATAAATTGATTAAAGATCTAAATATGAGATGAGACTTGAAACCATAAAACTCCTAGAAGAAAACAGAGGCCACAATCTGTTTGACATCAGCCTTAGCAACATTTTTCTAGATATAACTCCTCAGGCAAGGGAAATAAAAGTAAAAATAAACTATTGGGATTATATCAAAATAAAAAACATCTTGCACAGCAAAGGAAGCCATCAACAAAACAAAAACATATTCTACTGAATGGGAGAAGATATTTGTAAATGATATATCCAATAAAGGCTTATTGTCCAAAATATATAAGGAACTTATACAACTCAACACTAGAAAAAAGTCCAATTAAAAAATGGGAAGAAGACCTGAATAGAGAGCTAAAAGATACATGAAAAGATGATCAGAATCACTAATTATCAAGGAAATGCAGATCAAAACCACAATGGGCTATCACTTGACACCAGTCAGAATAGCAAGAATCAAAAACACAAATAACAAGTGTTCAGGGAGAATGTGGAGAAAATAGAAAGCTTGTGCACTACTGGTAGGAATATAAATGGTGTAGCCACTGCGGGAAACTGTATGAAAGTCCCTCAAAAAATTAAAAATGAAAATACCATACAATCTAGTAATACCACTACTGCCTTTTTGCTCAAAGAAAATGAAAACACTAATTAAAAATTGTATATGCACCCTATGTTTATTGCACCATTATTTACAATAGCCAAGATAAGGAAGCAACCCAAATGTTCACTGATAGATGAGTGGAAAAAGATGTAGTGGATAGGGGAAAAAAGATGTAGTGTATGTGTGTTTAATATACACACAATGGTATATTAATAAGCCATAAAAGAATAAGATCTTTCCATTTGTGACCACATGGATGGACATAGATTTCACTTGTGCTAAATAAAATAAGACAGAGAAAAACTAATAACCATATGATTTCATTTATATGTGGAACTTAAAAAAACACAACAAACGAACACACAAAGAGAAAAAAAGACAGACAAAAAAACACAAATACAGAGAACAAACTGGTAGTTGCCAGAGGGGAGGTGGGTGGGAGGATGGGCAAAATATATAAAGGGGATTAAGAGGTACAAACTTCCAGTTATAAAATAAATAAGTCATGGGGAGGAAAATGACAACATAGAGAATATAGTATATTGTACAGTGTCACAACATTGTACAGTGACAAATGGTGACTACATTTACTGTGCTAAGCATTGAGTAATGTATAGAATCATTGAATCAATATGTTATACATCTGAAGCTAATATAACACTGTATGTTAATTATACTTCGATAAAAATAATCAGAATAGCTCTATACCTATTAAATAATACATTTGTAGTTAAAAACGTTCATATCAAGAAAACTCCAGGTATAGATGTATATTGCTGGTTGTGTTTTGTTTTGTCGGGGACTTCTTCCAAAACTTTAAGAAAGAAATAATTCCAACTCAATACAAATTCTTCCAGAAAATAAAAGGTTTCCCATCTGGCATCTTATGAGGCTAGGATTTCCCTGATACATAAACTAGACAAAGATATTATCAGAAAGTAAATCTATAGAATAATATCTCTCATGAGACTCTTGAATGCTGACAAAAACTGAGGACTGATGGATGTGGGGGGGAGGGAGGGATGGGCATGGAGGAGAACACTTGTGGGGATGAGCACTGAGTGTTATGTGGAAACTAATTTGACAATAAACTATTTGTAAAAAAAATTAAAAAAAAAAGGCATATAAAAAAAAAGAAGAATATCTCTCATGGGGCGCTTGGGAGGCTCAGTCAGTTGGGCGGCCGACATCAGTTCAGGTCATGATCTCTCAGATCGTGAGTTCAAGCCCCACATCGGGCTTGTGCTGACAGCTCAGAGCCTGGAGCCTACTTCAAATTCTGTTTCCCTCTCTCTCTCTCTGACACTACTCCACTCATGCTCTGTCTCTGTCTCTCTCAAAAATAAATTAACCAAAAAAAATTAAAACATTTAAAACATAAAAACATTTAAAAATTTAAAAAAGAATATCTCTCATGAACACAGACACAAAAGTACTTGTATCCAGCAATATAACACTATATTAACAAAATAAGGAGAAAAGCTATATGGTAATTTCAGTGAATGTAAAAATCCCACATTTGATAAAATTCAACATCCATCCATAATAATAATATTAAAAACCCTTCAAACTGGGAATAATAAGGAATATCCTCAAATTGGTAAAGGTTATCTAAGAAAAATCTATACCTAATACCATATCTATTCATTAGAGAACTAGAATAGCTTTGAATTATATAAACTTGCTGCAATTTCCAGAATGAAGATGTGTCTCAGAATGTACAAAGTGGGGGGCACATGGCTGGCTCAGTCAATAGAACATGTGGCTCTTGATCTTGGGGTCATGAGTTCAACTTCCATACTGGAGGTAAAACTTACTTAAAGAAAAAAAAAGGAATACACAGAGTAATCAACAGCATATTATTTCTCACAGTGTGCTTTGGGTGAATATATAACATGGTTCTTCAAGTGTGATCACATCTCCAAATGAAGTGGCTTTAGTGTTTCCCACTATCAGAGGTAGTACTGAAGTTTTCAGCCCCAACTGGCTTCCCTTTTTCATTTTGTGAATGTCAGAGACTGAGGAAGCACACCACAACAGGTGTTTTCACACTCACATATATAGTCTGTTAAAAGGGGCCATTTCTAAAATTAATAACATTTAAATTTTGTCTGCCTGGACAAGAGTTTTGAGCTTGGTTAGGGTCCCTGAATAATACTCATAAAAATTATTGTCACATATTCCAAGACAAAAGAGAAAAGTTTTGTGCAACACTTGGAAAATTGCTTTCACCTATGACCCAGATCTCATTAGTAGCACTACATAAGCATCTTCTAATAGCCATTTCTCCTGTCTTATTCCAACCAGACAACATTGTTGTTGGCAGGAAAAGAAGGACCCAAGTCTGACCCTGACTTGCCTTTTCAAATTCCAGTAGTTGGTTTTCACTTTAATGTCCATTTTTTATCAGTTCATGTAAATACAGTTCACAAAACAAATACTTTCCACTCTTGGTTAAAAAAATAAAAGTCACCTGGTATTTTTTCTTGTATTTCTTGTTGTTTTTGTCTTTTGTTTCCAGTTAGCATGCCTGGACACTCACAGTCTGAACTGTTGAATTACCAAATCTGTCATTTGGCAAATATATATCGACATTCTATGTTCTATGCTGCATATTCAAAAATAAATAACACCCATTTCCTATTCCTAAGAAACAGTGTGCTGTAGTACAGGGAGAAATGCATAGGAATAAATACTTATGAGACCATGTTGTAATGTTCTAATAGATACTTCTAATAACAGATGCTAATAAACAAAGAGTTAATCATAACACAACAGCTGATTGAATCTACAATTGCCTGAGGGAGCTGGAAGTTCCACAAAGTAAGTAACAGCAAAGGTCTTAGAATCTGAGGGAGTAGAGATGGCTCACCAAACAGAAGAAACAACATGTGTGCAAATAACTAATTAGAAAAATACCTAGTATGTTCAGATAATAATGAAAACTTATATGGCTAGAACACAGGGCAATTTATTTATTTATTTATTTAACTAATATTTATTGAGCAACTGATATGTATCAGGCATCATTCTAGTCACTAAGAATACAATAATGAACAAAACTGAAAAACAAATTCCCTGCTAATATTTATTGAGCAACTGATATGTATCAGGCATCATTCTAGTCACTAAGAATACAATAATGAACAAAACTGAAAAACAAATTCCCTGCTAATATTTATTGAGCAACTGATATGTATCAGGCATCATTCTAGTCACTAAGAATACAATAATGAACAAAACTGAAAAACAAATTCCCTGCTCCTGTGGGGTAATACTCTAACTAGATGAGAATAACAATAAACAAACAAATGAATGAAAATGGAGAGTATGTCAGATGCTGAAAACTCTACAGAAAAAATTAAAATGTATAGTCAGGAGTGTTGGATACAATAAGTAAGATGGTCTTGAAGGCCATATTGATGAAATGATATGAAATGATATGATCAAAGACCTGGAGGAAATGAAAAAGTACATTTAAATACTTGGCAGAGAGGGGCGCCTGGATGGCTCAGTGGGTAGAGAGTCCGACTTCGGCTCAGGTCATGATCTCACAGTTTGTGGGTTCGAGCCCCACGTCGGGCTCTGTGCTGACAGGTAGCTCAGAGCCTGGAGTCTGTTTCAGATTCTGTGTCTCTCTCTCTCTGACCCTCCCCTGCTCACGCTCTCTCTCTCTCTCAGAAATAAATAAAACATTTAAAAAAATAAATACTTGGCAGAGAAACATGCCAGGCAGAGAAAATTGTCCAAAAGTCTTAGGGCTAAAGCAAGTTTATTGCATCAGACAATAGCTAGGGGGTCAGAATGACAGGAGCAGAGTGAGAGCAGGAAAGCAGGAAAGGGTGAAGTCAGAGTGGAAATGAGGACCAGATAATGAGGGCCTTGGATCTAGTTGAAAGGACTTACTCTTTTACCAAGAAAGAGATGGGTGGTTGTTGGAGAATTTTAGGCAAAGATATCTACTGAACTAGAGATCTGAGTGTGCTATGAAGAACAGAGTTTAGGGGAATGAAGAGCTTGCTATGTAAGAAACGATGGTGGCTTAGATTAGGTGATACCAATGGAAGTGTCAAGAAAAAAAAAAAAAGCCCCTGCAGTATTCGGTTTTGTTTTTGCTTTTGTTTTTTTAATATTTTTATTTGTTTGTTTCAGACAGTGCTGTTAAGATGTGCTGATGGAGTATAAAACTAGGACTCAAGGATAACTCTAAAGTGTTGGGCGTAAATAATTGGAAGAGTAGAATTACAAGTCTCTAAGTTAGGAGCACTTTAGGAGAAGCAAATTGGAGGTAGGGTAGTATCAAGAATTTTGCTTTGAACTATTGCGTTTTTCAACATCTACTAGAAATACAAGTTAAGATCTTGAGCAAACAGTTATATGTAAGATACTGGAATTCAGAGAGTGTTCTGGACTTGGTATACAAATTTGAGTTTTCTACATTTTGATGGCATTTTAAGTCATAATGGTTGATGAGATCATTATGTGATATGAGACAGTGGCAGTGAATGAATCTAGAGAACAAGACAAAATAAATATGAAGAGTAGCACCAAATCTTGGAATTTGACCATAATCCCATTAGAAGTATGAAGTCAATTAGAGCTTTAAAGTCAAAGAGAGATATGACTTAACTTCATTTTTAAGAGAAAACTGTGGGCAATGTGCCTCAGAAGGGAAAAATCTGGAGGGAAGAAAAGAACTATGTCACAATGGTCCAGATAAGAGATAGACAAACAGAGTTAGAAGTAATGGAGAGAAATTGCTGGGTTCAGGTGTTCATTTTGACGTAAAAACAGAGCCTTTGGTAACTGACAGGATATGGATAGGATATTGTATAGAAATATTTGCAAATCAAGTGTTCCATGGAGATATTATTATTAATATTAGTTATTAATTTTATGTATCAACCTATCTTAAGAGATACCCAGATAGCTGGTAAAACACTCTTTTTGAGTATGTTTGTGAGGGTCATAAAAAGAGATTAGTATTGAATCAGTAGACTGAGTAAAGAAATTTACCTTTATCAATGAGGGTGAGTACCATCCAATCCAATTTCTTGAATGCTTTTGTAGAACAAAAAGACAGAGGGAGAAAGAATTCACGCTTTCTGCTTGAATTGGGACAACATCAGAACTACTGGTTGTCATGCTTTTGGGTTCAGACCATGTCTTCATCACTGGCCACCCAATTCTCAGGCCATCAGAATAGGACTTAATTACACCACTTATTTTTCTGAATTTTCCAGTTTATAGAGGACAGGTTGTGGTACTTCTCTCCCTCCATAACTGCAAGAGCCAATTCCTATAATGAATCTCTACTTCTCTATATTCTATTGGTCCTATATCTCTGTAGTAGCTTGATGAATACTGACAGTAATTTGGGAGAAAACAAGAGGCTAAAATGAGTAGTAGGCTACAATGAGTAGCCCTGAATAAAAGTTTTATTTTTATGTATTTACTATTTTGATATATTATTTGGTTGATAAAAATCTTCTTTATGAAATGTTTGAAAACCCTTTGCTTAGATGACAACTCCAAGTTCTAGTTGTGGAACTCTGCTTAAAATGACAGCATTAACTAGCAGCATACTTGGAGAGAGACAGCAGGGCACATTATAGCTGGGCACAATATGCAATACAATAGGGTGTAACTGTAGAGCTATGTGAGATCAAGAATAACTAGAGGGTGTTATGCTGAGTGAAATAAGTCAGGCAGAGAAGGACAGATACCATATGTTTGCACATATAGGTGGATTAGGAGGGAGCTAACGGAGGACCATGAGGGAGAAGAAGGGAAAAATAGTGGGGGAGAGGGAGGGAGGCAAACCATGAGAGACTCTTGAATGCTGAGAACAAACTGAGGGCTGATGGGGGTGGGGGAGGGGGGCAGGGGGGCACTTGTTGGGATGAGGACTGGGTATTATATGGAAACCAACTTGACAATAAACTATCTAAGAAAAATAAAATAAAATTTAAAAAAAAGAATATCAACAAATATCCTCAGTGGTTCTTCAAGAAGGTCCCAAACCTTATTTAGGGTATGAGAAAAAGAAAAGCAGATAACTGAAGATGATTATATAAAATTCAATGGAGAAATGCTTCTACTGTGGCTCTACTTTTATTATTGCTGATAGTTTGATCCCAAACCTCTCAAAGTAATTTAAGCAGAAATCTTCCCAAATTAATCAATGTTTGGACCTCATTTGCTGTGATCAACCACTATTATGCAAATAGAAAAGTGGAGAAAGAGAAAGTGAAAAACAAAGGGATAATTAATTAAATTAATTAATATATGTGTATCACAATACTAAAATATGAAAAACACAGACTTAGAGAATTGTACAATCAGCCAGAATTATTCAGAAGATATTCTCAGAAGAAAGGAATGATACTGCTTGCTCTCTCAAAGAAGATAAGGAGCAAAATTGGGAAGAAAAGAATAGAGTGAGGCATATGCCAAATGATGTTGCAGACATTCCCAGTGGCTTCTGTTGTTGTTGCCTATTTTTGTAGAGAGAGCTATAGAAAGCAGAGGACAGGTAGATAGAGAGGGAGAGAGGGAATCCCAAGCAGGCTCTGAAGCATCAGCACAGAGCCCAATGAGGGGCTCCACCTCAGGAACTGTGAGATCATGACCTGAGCCAAAATCAAGAGTCAGATACTAAACCAACTGAACCACCCAGGCAACCCCCCAGTGACATTTGTAAATTAGCACTTACTGAGAAAGTTTCCAGAGAAATCATCTGGAAATTGGAACTTTAATAGTTTTTTTCATGTTTTATTATTTTTGAGAGAGAGAGAGAATGACTGGGGGGTGGGGGGGGGGAGGACAGAGGATCCAGAGTGGGCTCTGTGCTGACAGCAATGAGCCCCATGCAGGGCTTGAACTAACCAACTCTAAGATCATGACCTGAGCGGAGGTCCCATGCTCAACCAAATGAGCCATCCAGGCACCCCGGGACTTTAATAGGTTTTAATCCTCGGGGCATAATAATTTATCCTGTATGATGTTGTGTAAGGCAATAAAACACATGACCTCTTGTTGCATCTAGTAGGCATAGCCTTTTAGCAATAGTGATGGTTTTTCAACATGGCTGCATTTTAGATTCACCTAGGGAGCTAAAACAAACAAACAAACAAAAAATAATTCATGCCTGGGCCCAACTCCAGAGTGCTAAGGTGGGCAAAACTCCCCAGGTGCTGCTAATATGCAACCAGTTTTAAAAACAGCTTCTCACTAAAGAAACTCCTCAAGAGACTAATCAGTGTTCGCTGGATATTCGGCTGGTTTCATTGCAGCTGTTCTCCATTTATTACTTCTGATGTCAATGGTAACAAGGAGAAGGATGCACCCAATTTTATCAGGGAGCTGGGAAGTAAGGAAACCAAACTTCAAAATCTTCTGTAAGTTCTTTTGACGAACACAAATCTAAACATCTAAATGCCAGCCCCATTATTACCTTTGCCATTCAGGTCCGTGAGTATGTTGAACACTGTATGTGCACAGACACAGCATGAAGCAAGCAGAGAGAACAGATTCAGACAGAAGGGATGTCTCCTATCCTTCTGAGACCTGAATTATCATCTCCAAGGTTAGAGGCAGTTTTCATTAGTTGGCCAACTTCCCACAAATCCATATGACAGCTGACACCCACTAACTTATCACACACAAAGGCTTGTATTCAGCTTGGATTCAAAGGAAAGAAGGTGATTGAAACAAAGACAGAGCAGCTAAAAAGAATAATGTCATTATTGGTATGTTTCCTTTGGGATTTTCTTTTTTTCTTTCTCTTTCTTTCTTTCGTTCTTTTGTTCTTTCTTTTCTTTTTGCAACAGGAAGGATAATACCATTTTTGTACTATTTCAACATGATTTGGCTCCCACAACCTCTATGATTTCATTTCCTACCACGTTCCTCCATTATACTCCAGGCATACTGGCTGCACATTTCTCAAACACATCAAGTGTGGTTAGACTTCTGGGCCTTTATCCATGGCTCCATTTAGAGCTACTCTCTCCTACTGTGTTTATCCTCAAGGCTTAGTCCCTCCTCATTATTTAGGTGCTGCTCAAAAGTCACCTCATTGGACATTATGTCCCAGACCATCCTATATAAAGTAGTAATTTCCAATTGTCATCATTCCCTTTACCCATTATATTGATTTTTCTCCCTAACACTTATTATATGACATGACAGATATGTTTTTGTCTCTACATTTCTTGCTCTGTAATATAAGCCCCACAAGGGCAAGCACATTAGATGTTTTATTTATTGTTTAATTCCTAGTGCTGACACACAGTAGGCATTCAATTAGTATCTGTCACATGCATTAATAAATGTATCTTTCAAACTGGTTGGAAATAATAACTTGTGACTGTGGCAGATTACCCTTTCTAAAAGCAGCCATGATAGTATCCCCCACTCCACATATTCTTACAATAAAGTTTGGATGCTTTTCCTATCAAGAGGTAGGCTCTGTGTTCTCTCCCTTTAAATTTGAATGGCAGAAGTGACACTACCTGACTTTAAGAGTTAAGTCATGAAAAGCAAAATGGTTTCCACTGACTTTTATTAAGAAGCTTATGTTTAAAACACAGCCACCATGTAGTAAGGAAGTTCAGTTAAACCCTCGAGAGGCTCAGGTGGTGAGGAACTGAAGCTGATGCCCCAAGCCATGGTGGAGTCCTCCGATTACAGTCAGCACTGATTTACCAGCCATTTGACTGAACTGAACCATTATGAAAGGAGATCCTCCAGCTCCAATCAAGCCACCCATGTTATGAGCTTGGAATAGGAAAGATTTATTCCTGCTAAACTCTGGTGACATATTTCAGGTTTATGAACAAAGTAATTTGTTATTATTTTAAGCTACTATGTTTGGGGGTGGTTTTTTATACAGTAAAAATCACCAAGAGAAAATTTCATTTTTAATGAGAACATGATACTGAATATAAATCATCACCATTATACACACACACACACACACACACACACACACACACACACTTCATAGTATATATTCAACAATCTAGCTTTGGTGTTATATACACACTCATACATCCAGTGCTTTATATTCACATTCTATATCTATAATTCTATAAATTAAAAAATATAAATGCATAGTTGTATGTTTCTTGTATAGTGAACACACATAAATAAGAGCATTGCATATAAAATAGTGCAGTCACTATGGAAAATAGTATGTTATAGAATTACCTTATAATCAAGCAATTCCACTTATTGGGATATGCCTAAAAGGATCGAAGGTGGGGATGTGAAAAATATTTATACATACATGTTGACTGAAGTATTATTCACAATATAGACATCCCTCATATATTGTGGGTTTGCTTCTAGACACCACAATAAAACGAATATCACAATAAAGTGACTAATGAATTTTTGTGGTTTCCCAATGCATATAAAAGTTATGTTTACACTATAATACAGTCTAAGTGTGTGATAGTATAATGTCTAAAAAATAATGTATACACCTAAATTAAAAATACTATATTGCTGGAGCACCTGGGTGGCTCAGTCGGTTAAGTGTCCGACTTCAGCTCAGGTTATAATCTCACCATTTGTGGGTTTGAGCCACATGCTGGGCTCTGTGCTGACAGTTCAGAGCCTGGAGCCTGCTTCAGATTCTGTGTCTCCCTTTCTCTCTCTCTGCCCCTCCCCCCACTTGTACTCTATCTTTCTTTCTCTCAAGGAAAAATAAACATTAAAAAATACTATATTTCTAAAACATGCTAACCATTATCTGAGCTTTCAGCAATTTATAATCTTTTTGCTGGTAGAGGCTTTCCCTCAGTGTTGTGGCTGCTGACTGATCAGAGTACTGGTTCCTGAAGGTTGTGGTGGCTGTGGCAATTTCTTAAAATAAGACAATAGTGAAGTTTGCCTCATCAGTTGACTCTTCCTTTCCCACAAGTTTTTTTCATGATACTATGTGAAAGCATTTTTCACACAGTAGAACTACTTTCAAAATTGGAGTCCATCCTTTTGGGGCACCTAGGTGGCTTAGTAGTTTGGGTATCTAACTTTGGCTCAGGGCGTGATCTCACCATTCCTGAGGGCAAGCCCCACATCAGGCTCTGTGCTGACAGCTCAGAGCCTGAAGCCTTTTTAAGAATCTCTGTCTCCCTCTCTCTCTATCCCTGCCCCACTCATGTGGTCTCTCCCTCTCTCTCAAAAGTAAATAAACATTAATTTAAAAAAAAAAACTTGGAATCAATCCTATAAAACTTGGCCACTGCTTTATCAACTGTGTGTTATATAATTATAGATCTTTTGTTGTCATTTCAACAGTCTTTATAGCATTGCCACCAGGAGTAGATCTTATCTCAAGAAACCACTTTAATGCTCATCCGTAAGAAGCAACTCCTAATCCATTAAAGTTTGTTCATGAGATTACAGCAGTTCTTCAGGATCCACTTCAAATCCTAGTTCTATTTCCTCCACATCCACTGTTACTTCCTCTACTGAAGTCCTGAAATCCTTAAAATCATCTATGAAGGTTGGATTCAACTTATTTCAAACTCTTGTCAGTGTTGATATTTTGACCTCCTCCCATGAATCACAAATGTTCTTCATGGCATCTAGAATAGTGAATCTTTTCCGGAAGATTTAAATTTGCTTTTCCCAGATCCATCAGAAGAATCAGGCTCCATGACAGCTATAGCCCTATGAAATGTACTCCTTAAATAATACGAATTGAAAGTTGAAACTACTCCCTGATCCATGGGGTACAGAATGGATATTGTGTTAGGAGGCATGAAAACAACATTAATCTCATTGTACACCTCCATTAGAGATCTTGAGCAATGAGGTACATTGTCAATGAGCAGTAATATTTTTAAAAACATCTTTTTTCCCCTAAGGAGTAGGTCTCAACAATGGGCTTAAGATATTCAGTAAGCCATATTGTAAACCCTGCCTTCTAGGGCTTGTTGCCCCATTTATAGAGCACAGGAAAAACAGATTTAGTAGAATTTTTTGGGGCTCTAAGATTTTTTGAATACTATATGAACACTGTCTTTGACTTAAAGTCATCAGGTGCATGAGCCCCTAACAAGGGAGTTAGCCTGTCCTTTGAAGCTTTGAAGCCAGTAATTGACTTCTCTCTAGCTATGAAAGTCCTAGATGGCATCTACTTCCAATATAAGGCTTTTCATCTACATTGAAAGTCTTTTGTTTGGCATGATATCTTTCATGAATTATTTTAGCTAGATCCTCTGAATAACTTGCTGCAGCTTCTACATTAGCACTTGCTGCTTCACTTTGCATTTTTAGGGCTACAGCTTCTTTCCTTAAACCTCATGAACCAAACTCTAGCAGCTTCAAACTTTTCTTCTACAGCTTTCTCACCTCTCTTGACCTTTATAGAACAAAAAGGAGATAGAGTCCTGCTCTAGATTAGTCTCTGGCTTAAGGAAATATTGTGACTTGTCTGACCTTCTATCCAGACCACTAAAACTTACTCTATGTCAGCAAAAAGGCTGTTTTACTTTCTTATCAACCATGTGTTCACTGAAGTAGCACTTGTAACTTCCTTCAAGAACCTTTCCTTTGCATTCACAACTTGGCTAATCTGCTTGGCATGAGAGGCATAGCTTTTAGCCTAATTTGGCTTCCAATATACCTTCCTCACTAAGCTTAATTATTTCTAACGTTTGATTTCAACCGAGAGGTATGTGGAGTTCCTGGGTACCTCAGTTGATTAAGTGTCCGACGTTGGCTCAGGTCATGATCTCACAGTCCATGGGTTTGAGCCCCACATTGGGTTTTGTGCTGTCAGCTCAGAGCCTGGAATATGCTTCAGATTCAGTGTCTTTCCTTTCTCTCTTCCCCTCACCACTTGTGCTATCTCCCCAAAATAAATAAATAAACATTAAAACAAATGAAGTGAGAGTCATGTGACTCCTTCTTCCATTTAAACACTTATGAGGTTATTAATTGTTCTAATTTTAATACTGTTGTGTCTTAGGGAATAGAGAGACCCAAGGAGAGTGGGTGAGAGTGGTCAAGATGAGGAACAGCCAAGTGATGGAACAGTCAGAACACACATTTAAAAAATTTTTTAAGTGTATTTATTTTGAGACAGAGAGACAGCAAAAGAGAGAGAGAGGGAGAGAGAGCGCACAAGTAGGGGAGGGGCTGAGAGAAAGAGAGACAGAATCCCATGCAGGTTCCATACCACCAGTGCAGAGCCCCATGTGGGGCTCAAACTCAGGAACCACGAGATCATGACCTGAGTTGAGATCAAGTGATGCTTAACTGACTAAGTCACCCAGGTGCCCTAGAACACACACTTTTATTGATTAAGTTTGTTGTTTTACATGGCCACAACTTCTGGTGCCCCCGCCCCCAAATTATGACAGTAACATCAGAGATCACCATAACAAATATAATAAAATGAGGAAAGTTTGAAATATTTTGAGAGTCACCAAAATGTGACACAGAGACACAAAGTGAGTAAATACTGTTAGAAAAATGGTACCAAGAGATTTGTTTGAAGCGGGGTTGCCATAAACCTTCAATTTGTAAAATATGCAATATCTAAGAAGTATAGCAAAGCAAAGTACAATAAAAAAGGTACATCTGTGGCCAAAATGTTCATTGACAGATGAATGAACCAACAAAATGTGGTGCCTCTGTCTCTCTCTCTCTCTCTCTCCACACACACACACACACATACACACACACACACACGAATATTATTCAGTTTTTAAAAAGAAGTAAAACCCACACCTATATGGTCAGTTAATCTATAACAAAGGAGACAAGAATATACAATGAGGAAAAGACAATCTCTTCAATAAATGGTGCTGAGAAAACTGGACATCTACATAAAAATGGATTAAACTGGACCATTTTCTAACATCATATGCAAAAAAAAAATTTAAAAAAAACCCCTCAAAATGATTTAAAGACCTAAACGTGAAGCCTGAAACCATAACACTCCTAGAAGAAATAGGCAATAACCACTTGAATACTGGCCTTAAAACATATTTATGGATATGTCTCTTTAGTCAAGACAAGTTTATTTTTATTTTAACAACAATAAACTATTAGGACTATATCAAAATGAAAAACTTTTGCACAGCAAAGGAAACTAAAAACAAAAAGGCAAGCTAATGAATGGGAGAGGATATTTGCAAATGACATATATATAATGAGGAATTAATATTTGAAATTTTTAAAGAACTTTTACCACTGAACACACACACACACCCTATTCAATTAAAAAGTAGGCAGAAGACCTGAATAGACATTTTTCCAAATACGACATGCAGAAGGCCAACAGACACATAAAAAGATATTCAACATCACTGATCATCAGAAACCACAGTGAGGTATCACCTTACACCTGTTGGATTGACTAGAATAAAAAAGCAAGAAATAACAAATGTTGGTGAAGATTAAAGAAAAGAGAACTCTCATGCACGGTTGGTAGATAGGAATATAAATTGGTACAACCACTATGGAAAACAGTATCAAGTTTCCTCAAAAAATTAAAAATAGAATTACCCTACAATCCAGTAATTCCACTACTGTGTATTTAGTCCAAGAAAACAAAAACACTAGTTCAAAAAGATGTACACATTCCTGTGCTTATTGTAGCATTATTTACAATAGCCAAGGTATGGAAGTTACCTAACTGTCCATTGATAAATAAATGTATGAAGAAGATATGGTCTGTATCTGTATCTATGCATGTGTATGTATGTGTGTATACATATAATGGGATATTACTTGGTCATAAAAATAATGAGATATTTCCATTTGCAATAACATAGATTGACCTAGAGGGCATGATACTAAGGAAATAAGTCACAGAAAGGCAAATATCAAACGATTTCACTCATATGTGAAATCAAAAAACAAAACAAACAAACATATTTTTTTTAATGTTTTTATTTATTTCTAGGAGAGAGAGAGACAGCGTGAGCAGGGGAGGGTCAGAGAGAGAGGGAGTCACAGACTGAAACAGGCTCCAGGCTCTGAGGTGGCAGTCAGCACAGAGCCCGACGCTGGGCCTGAACCCACGAACCGCGAGATCATGACCTAAGCGAAAGTCGGACGCTTAACTGACTAAGCCACCCAGGCGCCCCAAAACAAACAAACATATTTAAGTTCAGAAAACAAATTGGTGATTGCCAGAGGGAAGGTGAGTGGAAGGAAGGGCAAAGTAGATAAAAGGGACTAAGAGGTGCAAACTTCCAGTTATAAAATAATTAAGTCACAGACATGAAAAGGACAGCATAGAGAACATGACTATCATATTGGAATAATATTGTTATGATGACTACACTTAAGGTGGTATCAAGTAATATATGGAATTATGAATTCATATGTTGTACACCTGAAACTAATATAATATTGCATGTCAACTATATAAAAAAGGAAGACAACTGTGACACATACTACAACATGGATGAGCCCATTAGACTCATGAAGCCAAATGAAATAAGCTAGTCACAAATGAACAAACACTGCATGATTCTTTTCATGAAGTAATTAGAGTAGTCAAAGTTACAGAGACAGAAAACACAATGGTGGATTCTAGGAATTAAAACTAGGAGGGAATGGGAAGTTATTGTTTAATTGATACAGTGTTTCAGTTTTGCAAGATGAAAAAGCTGTGGAGATAGATGCTGGTACTGGTTGCACAGCAATGTCAATCACTGATGCACTGAACTGTACACTTAAAAATTATTCAAATGGGGCGCCTAGGGGCCTCAGTTGTTAAGCATCTGGCTTTAGCTCAGGTCATTATGTCGCAGTTTGTGAGCTCAAGGCCCACTTCAGGTGAGCACAAGCCCTGCTTTGGGTAAACACAAGCCCCAGGGTGAGCACCGCTGTCTCTCTTCCTCTCTCTTTAGCTCTCTCTCTCTCTCTCTCTGCCCCTCATGGGATTCTCTCTCTCTCTCTTTCTACTCCTTGCTCACTTGCATGCTTTTACTCAAAAAAATTATTAAAATGTCAAATTTTGTTATAATATTTTATATAATTTAAAAAATATTACATGGAAACACCATGCATCAGTATTGCTGTGCATACTTCCTGTGTGGTAAATATTTACATGTTTATCTCTAATATAGGTTAACATGTAGGACTTACAAATACATCTCAAGTGTTTCATGCATACAGACATATACCCAGTAGTATATGCACATCTACATTTTAATTTATACTATATAATCTATTTTCAATGTATATTCACAATATATTATATATTATTGTATTGAATAGATACATCATATATTTTATATATAATATGTACACACACCATTTGCATACATCCGTATAGATTTGTATATATATGAAATACATACAAATATTGTGGGGAATAAGCTTAGAAATTTCCTGATCCTGCACTGATGGGTTAACAAGGCATAAAGAATTACAAATCCATAGGATGCTCACACCCAAGTTTGGGTAAACAAGATTAGATAAATAGGGATAGAGTGAGGTAGAGGCCTCAGGGTAGAGGTGGGGGCAAAGGCCCCCAGGATAGAGAGGGCAGGCCAATGGCCCCAATACAAAGGTATGTGAGGTAAGCAAGATTAGGTATTCAGGGAAAACACAACCCCCCAATTTAGTACTATAGCAGAAAACTGCTTTCACAGGAAGGAAGGACCAAATTAGGTTAACAGGTAAATAAGGGTATAAACCACTGAGGATGAAGCTGCCCTTGGCAGAGCTGATTTGCAAAAGAAAGGTATCTTGTTGACCCTAAGGTTACATGACCTGTCTTATCCCTGAGGCTAGCTAAGACAAACAGACATGTTGCCTCATGTCTGCCACTAACATCCATCTGCCCGGCACCAGAAGTTTGGTTTATATTGACCCAAACCTGTAACATGGTACATCTTCAAAACCTCCTTTCCCTACATGCCCATGAGTTAATGTTCACAGATTCATTGTCTCTTTGTGCATGCCCATCATGTTTGTAAGCCTTCTGATGTTTATAAATACAGAGCAAGGACTCTTATTCAGGGCTCTTGTCTTTTCCCAGACATTAGCCATCTCTCACATTTTAATATTGTGTGTGCTTTCTTGCCAGACAAGAAAGAATTTTAGACCCAGAGTCTATGACAAAATACATCCCCAGAACCAGCACAGTCCTCTCCAAAAGTGAATACACATTTTTGTTTGAATATGCATCTCAATACTTGAATATATAAAACACAGTTCTGTATATACAGCTACATTTCCAGGGTTACATATACATATGCAACTCCAATGTTGTCCACACATATGTGTATACCTCTTCAGTGATGGAATACACATATGAATCTTCAGAACAGTTCACACGTATATAAACATATGCATGAACATACACAGCCATGTGTAAATACATCCCTATCTAGCCATAAATTTTCTGAAATGTATGTGCCTACACATCTCTCATGTTACGTGAATACACATACTAATGTTCACTACTACATACCTACACAGGCATCTTCAGGGTTTTACACACACACACAGATGAATAATCTCATATACACAGAAAGAGAGAGGTTAGATCATGAGACTCCTTTTCTCTTGTGATATGTGGCATCAGCCTTATTATTTTATAACCTTAATTTGTGTATTATAATTTTTTGTCTTGTGGTAAAGGGTTTTAATTTAATCAAAACCTTGGAGATTAAGTAATTAAACCTGTCACCATCCACAGTTTTTATTGTTAATTAGTCATGGTGAGGTGCCATTGTCATAGGATGCAGGGTCCCTAAATTTAGCAGTGGAATATTACATTGATCACACACAAAAACAGCCTGGAGTCTCTGGGGATCAACTGCACGTCAGCGAGTGCGTTGTGGTTGAATCCACACTTCACCTATTAAAGGGGGTGCTCCTGGAGTTGTTAGCAACAATCTGCTTGTTCTCTGGCTGTGCATAGCAACGACAACAAAAAAATCTGCCATGCTTAACCCCTTGAGAGTCCCATGATAGCAACTCGGAGGAGGAGGATTCTCTTGATCAGCTCTGGGCTGCTTGCCTGCCTGGCTGGCTGAACTAGAGCTCCTCTCCCCCAGAGAGACAGCTGCTTTTCTAACCAGAGCCATAAGCTCTCTCCCAACCCTTTCCTTACAGGTTGGAGAAAGGAAACCAACCAAGCATGTTTCCTTCTCAGTGTGCCAGGTCAGATGCCTCTTTATGTTTTTCTTTTCAAATAAATAAATAAATAAAATGCATAGCATGATATTTTCTAGCACTCCAGCTGCCATATTCCTGTGTATACATATTCTGGGCCTGAAGACAGATCTGCTAGATATCAATATTAATTAACACAGCCACAAGATTCCTCCTAATGCCCTTTCCTCCATTTGGTCTCACCCTTGAGTGGCATCCTGCTGTAACTGAAAGAGTACTGGCTTTGGAGAAAAGTGCTATTGAGGATTCAGAACTCAGCTTTGCAACTTAATTAGAATTATGATTTTCTCTTATTTTTTATTCTAGCTAAAATCTCAATTTCCTCATTTGTAAAACAGGATGTTTTGACCATGAAATAAATTTCTACTGATTGTCCATTCTATTCCTTTTCACATCATAGTGAGGTGGAAAAACGTCCTTCTTTGTTATTCTCTTATCTACTTCCTCCTAAAGGTGAAGAAACTTGATTATACCACCTCACTGCTATCAGTACCATTGAGTAGTGGACAGAACCTCTGGATGCATAGGGTCAGTGAGAACAGTGGCAATAGTTGAGTCAGTTAAAATCATATCATTAAGAGATGCAGGTGTCTTCTTTTATCTTACAAGTAATAAACAGTTAATGAAGGTATTTAAATACTAAATGTTTCCAGGTACCAATGAAGCATTAACAATAGAGAGAGAATAAGGTTTTTCATGTTATTTTCTTCCATTCCTGTATACTGGTAACATTGTGGGAGTAGTGACCAAGAGTAGATTGGAAGAGCATTGAAGTGAGAGGTAGTCTGGAAAGATGAAAGTAGCATTAGTTTGCCTTTGTTTTCTCTTCTCATATTCCATTGTAGGTTTCCATGCTTTCAGGAGTCTGATGTCCTGGTTTATTTCCTGGGTACTCAAAGTTCCATCATGCTTAGTTTTACCATAACAGCAACCACTTGTGTAAACTTTTCCCACTCTTCCTACTGAAGCTGCTATTTAGTGACCTGCTTTCCCATCTCATGATGAAACCTATTAATGCTGCTATATAAATTATTGATAGTTGACAGATAATAAGTACTATCTGTCAGGCACCATTCTAAGCACTGGAGCTAAAGGAGCAAGTATGGTAATTAAGGTTCCTGATCTCATGGAGCTTTCATTGTAGTCTGAAGAAAGTAAAATACAGAAAAATAAATGAACAAAATAATTCTAAAGCATTGTAAATTTTCTACTAAAATAGTAGAATGAGTATAGGTGAAAAAGAGAGATAGTCAGAGGCAGGATTATGTAGAATTTATGGTCCTGTGGCTCATAGCAAGAATACTCATTTTATTCTAAATGATATTGGCATTCCACTGTAGGGTATAAGCAGAGTAGTGATGTGAACTAATTTGCATTTTCAAAATATCACCTAAGGAGAGACTATATGGCACATTGAGAGATCTATCAAGAAGAAGGACAATTAAAAAAGAATAGATTCCTAATGGTGACACACACACACACAATGATATCTATATGACAGAGTGACTTATTTATGAATTAGATGTTTGGAAGCAAGGAAGCCTTAGACAGTTAAATTTCTTCCAATCCTATTTATTGGAGATGTCCTACAGAAGGAAGATGCAGGCATATGTTCCTCCCTCTGGAGATCTTACTCCTTATTGCTGGTTAAATTTCTCTTCCTTATCTTCCATTATATGGTTTCATCACCCAAATGACCTAAGGGAGTTAGTTCATTTTCAGTGAATGGGAGAAGGTAGAAAACTGGGTCTATTCTTTGACTATTGCATTTTCCTACAACTGTTATCAATGTACACCCCATTCGTGTACTGAAAGGTAAGAGTAAAACAGAAATTGAGTGAGTATTGAAATATAAGTAAAGGGACATATTTGGTTTTATGTAAGTTCAGTTTAAGTCTTAAAAGATGGTGGAGAGGAAATTGTAGAAAATTCTGAAGAACTGTTAAAGGTTTCATTCATTTTTATATTCAATAACTCATTCATTCATTGTGCAGTTGCATACTGTTCTATGAACTCTCGGCTGAACATGTATAGACAATGAGAATTCAGAGATGAACATGGTGCAATCCTTATTTTTATGGGGATCATACTTCAGTGGAAATATGTGAAGTGCAGATTAACCTTGCCCAAAGAAAGGTTTTCAACTTTGTCCCTTGTTCCTGAGAGTTAAATTCTAAGCCCTTGGAATTTTCTACCTGACAAAAGCATCTTTGTTTACATGGAGATCTTTGGCCATGACAAATAGTCTATGTTAATCATGTGATTTATACAAATCAGCTCCACTTTTGGAGGGGTTAGAGACTAAAGTCGGACATTCAGGCGGTCATCTGTTTCTATGTGTATGGCCCCCAATAAAAATTCTGGATACCAAGGCTCAGGTGAGCTTCTCTGATTGGCAATACTCTCTGCTGGGAGAAGTAAATGCTGTTTATATAACTATACTGGGAAAGGACAACTGGAAGCTCATACCTGGAACTCTTTGGTACACTGTCATGTCTATTTCTTTCTATTGCTTATTTTAATCTGTATCACTGTATTTTGATAAACTCTAGCTCTAAGTATAATGGATTTTCTGAGTTCTGTGAGACCTTTTAGCAAATCATTGAACCTGAAGGTGGTTTTGGAGACCTACTGAATTCTCAAAAGAACATACATGAATGGCTGATTACAGAGAAGTTATTAATAGAGCAAAAGATGCATGCTCTAGGATCAAGAGGAAGTGAACATAACCTAGTCTGGATGGTCCAGGGGAAATTTATTAAAGTATAAAGTGAGTCTTAAATATGACTAAGAAAAAGGAAAAGATATTCTAGGCAGGAAAGAAAAATAAAACTGATGTGGGGGGATGGGCATGGAAAACTAGGGAGTTGCAAGTGTTTGTAGATAATTAGGTGAGTCGACAAGTGGTAAATTCAATAAATGATTCAAGAATGAGAGAAGATAATAGTAGAGATCTTTGACATCCTTTGCCCCATCACTGATGGGAAGCTATTATATGATGTTAAGAATGGAAGTAGCATAGTCAGATTGTATTTCAGATAGATTATTTTCAGAGGTAGTTGAGACATGGAGATCACTCAAGAGGACATTACAATATTTTACCCAACAACGATGAGGGCTTAAATAATAGCCATGCATATAGAAAGGAGGCAATGGAAAACAACATGCCTGAAATTCTAATTAGAGTTGGAGATTTATTTGATAATAGCTAAGCCTAAGGTGAAATCCAGATGTTGGGCTTGGGTGATTTGGGGATGGTGATACCACTTCCTGAGACAGAAATGAAAGAGGAAAAGCACTTTCAGGAGAAAAGAGTACTGCTTTGGAAATGCTGAGTTTTCAGCTCCTGTGGAATCTCAAGTGTAAACGTGTAGTGGCACCTAAACATAAAGATGGGGAATTGAGACAAGTGGTTTAACCTGTACAACATTCCAAAGAAAACTAATTTAAAACTCTGAGTTTTATTAAATATTTCAGACATAATGAAATAATAGTTTTTTAGTATTACAAATCCAATATGTCTGTTAAAAATGGCTGTGGAGTAGAAAGAAGTTATTTTATTTATTTATTTATTTATTTATTTATTTATTTATAGAAGAGAGAGAGAGAGAGAGACAGCATGAGCAGGGGAGGGCCAGAGAGAGAGGGAGATACAGACTCTGAAATAGGCTCCAGGCTCTGAGCTGGCAGTCATCACAGAGCCCGACGCGGGGCTCGAACCCATGAACCGCGAGATCATGACCTAAGTGAAAGTCGGACGCTTAACCGACTAAGCCACCCAGACTCCCCAAGCAGTTTGTTATTTAAATGCTTTTTAAAAATGTTATAATTGTTGGTGATAAGGCAAATCTCAACTACATACTAATAAAGAAAGTGAAAGATTTAAAAAAAAATTCTATTCACAAGGGGACCAGATGATAAAACAAGGATGACTCAGGAAATATTTATCCCCATAACTGGCAAAGCAAAACTCACACTGCAGTTTCTGCTGTTGCTGGACTGAGGCTGTCATCTTACTATCCTGTCCTATCTCCCGGAGAGCCAATGAATTTTTTTCCTGAAGTTCTAGCAAATTCCCATTTAGGGAGGGAGTATGGTAGTGAAGAATTCTGTATGGAATCATGAGGCTTAGGTTTTAGTATTAGCTGTCAGAAATGAAGTTTAAAGAAATGCAAGGCCTTTCTCCAAAAGTACCAGTGATTTATACCTTGTAGGAATTAAGCTTTGGGTCCTCAATGAATAATTCTAATGGAATGAATAATTTAATCTAAAGAACCTAATGTGTATGTTCTTCCATGTCATGAATTCTACTTTTTTAAAAATGTTTTATTTGTTTCTGAGGGGGAGAGAGAGAGACAGAGACAGAGACAGAGAGACAGAGAGAGCAGGGGAGGGTCAGATAGAGAAGGAGACACAAAATTTGAAGCAGGCTCCAGGCTCTGAGCTGTCAGCACAGAGCCCGACACAGGGCTCAAAACCATGAACCGTGAGATCATGTCCTGAGCCAAAGTGGGACACTTAATCAACTGATCCACCCAAGTGCCCCTGAATTCTACTTTTTAACCTATGATTTGATCATGGCATTTCTTATCCAACTCCCATTTTGTACAGTTGATCAACTAAACTTATCATGGGACTCCAGATAAACACCACCTGATTCTGAGAGGACAATGCCCAAACCCTGCCTCCTCCTCCCTTCCAGTTCTGGACAATTCCCAGTCCAGTTCTGATAGCTCATAGAAGTCTTACTTATCCTTTATGTGGTCCAGTTAGGATGCCAGTTCTAGAACTCTCTTCCTATGTGACTCTGGGTAAGTTATTTTATCTCCATTAAATATTTCTCCTCTAAAAGATATTTGAAGCAGAGCGATTACTGAAATTTCTTCCAGCCTGTCATTTTATGAATCAAGGACAGAGACAACAGCATTTGAATTGAATCTTAAAAAAACAATTGAATTTCATCACAGAAAAAAAGGAAACAAAGATTTTGAATGGAGGAGGATTAGAGTGACAGGATAAAGGATGATACATATGCAAAATTTAGCAAAACTGGATGACTGAACCTACACAAAAGATGACTATTAGTTGAATGGAGACAGGAGTGACATGGGACTTGGAACACTAACATTGCCAAGGATCCAAATAAGTACATAAATTCCCAAACAATCCATGGTCAGAAGTCCAGGAGATCAAGGCTGACCTCCAAGAGAAGCCTCCAAAGATATTTTATGTCAAATAAAGAATTCTGTGGTCAAATAAACATAGGAAACAAGCATTCATTATCATCTTCCTGAAAATGCAGAAAGTACCTTAAGATATTAAAGACAGAGGATTTCTACAGTGAGAAAACCATCAACTTTGTTTACCCCAGCATTTCTCAAGTTATTCTGCCTTGGAATAATCCCTCTCTATCTGCATTTCATCAACTAACACATTAGGGAATGTGCTATTTTAGTGTGATGAAGAAGATATCTAAGGTTTAGGATCAAGTGTATCAAAAATGATGAGAAGCATCATCAGGTCTCAGGTAGAGAAGAGAAGGCAGAGAAGAGTCAATATGTAGCTGTTCAGGGCTTTACCTCAAAGGCAAATTCGTAAAGGTGGGAACTACCCAAGTGAGTTTCTTTAAAAAAAAAAAAAAAAAAAAAAGACATACCTTTCTATACTCTCATTCCCTCTATCTTTCCAGTTAAAGAATTGGTGGCAGTTCAGAAGCTTGTAGATAAACAGAAAGCTTTAGCTGTTTAAAGAAAGGACTTATTGAGTCAAAGTGGCAAGAGAAGTCCAGATAACATATCTCAAGCCAACTTAGGTAGACCAAGAAGAGACAATGCTTTTTCAAAGTTTTGAAGTTTGCTGGCCTTTCTCTGTGCCATGTACTAACATAACAGGTTTGACTCACCAGGAGATGACGCATACAGCACGGGGAGTTTGAAAAGGCACTGCTTAACCTTGCTAAGAAATGCTAGTTTTAAGAACAGCTGGAATATTGCTTTCTGATCCTCGACCATCAGCCCAGCAAGGACAAGAGATGTTTTGATGAAGAACAAAAAAATAAAAAATACCTCATTGGGCAAATAAATCTAGTGAATATTGACAGCATTGAGAAAACAACTTGACTTAAAATAATCCTTTTGTATGTAAGTAAAGGTGGCACCATAGCTGCAGGAATCTGGAGATGCATATTGTATGAAGAGGCCATTTCAAAGTGTCTTTTTCATTGACATTTTAAAGAAATATTTTTTTAAATGTTTTATTTATTTCTAGGAGAGAGAGAGAGAGAGAGAGAGAGGGAGGAGCAAGAGAGAGAGAGGGAGACACAGAATTGAAGCAGGCTCCAGGCTCTGAGCTGTCAGCACAGAGCCCGACGCGGGGCTCGAACCCACGAACCGCAAGATCATGACCTAAGCGAAAGTCGGACGCTTAACCGACTAAGCCACCCAGGCGCCCCTTAAAGAAATATTTTTAATCTACTCTTGTAAAATCTAGAATTCATGCTTTATCACAACAACTGAAACAACAGGTTGGAGTTGTACATTATCAATCTGGTGACTCAAAAATATATAGGGACCACTTACATTTGTTGCATGAGATGCATGTGGTAGAAAACTGAAAATAATGGATTTTGTGGACAAATGCTGAACTAATTATTATGAAAGGGGAAGTGTAGATTGTACAAAAAATAAACACACTGCCATAGAGTTGCTGAACTCCTACTATGTATAAAGCACCTGAACATTGTGAAGGAAATAAATTAGTAATTTATTGTCTATGGTTTTAGTTAAAACTGATTTCTTCAAGAACCAGAAATCCACTTGGACTAGTTAAAAAAAAGGGGGGTTCATTGACGGGAACACAGAAGAAAGTCAGTAACCCAAGCGCAGAAAACAAGGTACAAATCAGCCTTCTTAGAACTGGAACACTGTATCTCTATATAGCCTCAGTTTCCTTATATGCACCTATTCCATAGTCTTTTGTCCTATAACGTTGGGTGGTACGTCTTTGCCTTATAGTGATACTGATTTCAGTCTTGGCTTTGCACGATGTTAAACTAGGAGGGAATGCATCACAGTCTCTCAGTTTAAATTCTCTCTTCAGAGAAAATTTGATGGTTGCTGAACAAAAGAATAGATAGTTTGGGCTAGGTGTTTATCTCTCCAGAGAGCAAGAACTGAGTTGCAAGTTGTGCCTGTATGTAACATGTATACCTGGTTCTTTGTACTACAGAAAGGCTAGTTTTCTAAGAAGAGGTGTGGAAGGGCAGACCACTCAGTCTACTATAACTATCCTTAAAAATCTTATATTGAGATAAGAAAAGAGAAGGCATAGAAAAGAAGATAGCAAGGGAACTATGCTAATTACTAGATAACAGGCAATAACATCTGGGGTTCAGACATGAATTTAATCTTTGATTTGGAAAGAGAAATTCAAACAGAAATTGGCAAGTAATAGGAAGAGTATTTTGGACAAAAGAAATAATATGAGAATAGTCATATATATGGTAATGCATAAAGAGTCTTAAAGGGAGGTATTGGTTCATTTAATGTAAAAAATTTTAAAATATGTGTGGTAATTTGTTCTGTTCTGGGCAATACAATACATGGATATTACATTTGTTCAAAACATTTATTGAGCATCTACTTGGTGCTAGGACTATTTTAGGTGCTATACAAACATAAATAAAGTTTTTGCCTCCATGGAGCTTACATTTTATTGGCTAGAGATAGAAAATTATATTTTTTTTCAGGTGATATTGAGAAGTATACAACGATTAATTAAATAATTAACAAAAACATCAGGTTTATTTATTAGAACCAGCTTTCTCCATGAAGCTAGCACCTTGATTATACTGAAAATCTGGGTGTATATCCTCACATTTTCAAAGACTAAAGAAGATATTTTTTTCTGAAAATTCTAGCAAGAAAAATCCAAGGAAAACCTTAAAAACCCCCTTAGGGTCATACCTATTCCTTGTCTCTCTCTTTCTCTTAAGCCAAACGCTATAGTCAGGAGAGTAGGATATTATGACTGTGTTTAACTCTCTGTAGTGTCTAATGCCATGTGTGTATTTGTCAATTACATTCTGTGGCCTGGGAGGCTTTCCTGATTCATCTTATTTTACTAGCCTCTGTCAATATTGGAGTACAGAGAGAGGGGGAGACACAGAATCCAAGACAGGCTTGAGGCTCTGAACTGGCTGTCAGCACATAGCCCGATGCGGTGCTCAAACCTACAAACCATGAGATCATGACCTGAGCCAAAGTCGGACGCTTAACTGACTGAGCCACCCAGGCACCCCTCCAATACACCATCTGTCCAATACACCAATACTGTCCTCTCTCGGATAGGATATTGCTACAACCCTGTGATTGTTCTCTCTGCTTCTACTCTTATTCTTCTGCATTCCATGGTTTCACCACAGTCAGAGCAATTATTGGGTCATATAATTTCTCCATTTCCAACTTGTCATGATCTTTTTGTGACACTCAGAATGAAATCTAAATCCTTTACCCTGGTTTGCGAAGCCTTTGTGTTAGGTACACAATGTTGATCAGAAAGGAACATCACAGTATTGGAGAAGGAGAACATATTAACATGAATTGGTATAAATAAAATAAATAGGTAGATTCATAGAAAACTGCACTCTTCTGCAACATATTATAAAGGAGTTGAAAAATAAGATGGGATTACAGTATGTTTACATCATTCTCATCATAGAATGGAGGCTGACCAATTATATCTAGGTTCTCTGCAAAGATCGAGCTTCTGGTGTTCCACTTCATGTTGCCTTGGTGACAGAACACCTGTGTACTATTTATGCAATAGATAGAAAAGCCACATGTACATTCAAGGTACATCAAAGCATGGTCTATATAGCTATACTTTAGAGGAAGGTGTGTGGAAGAGTTTATAGAGGCTCTGCACTATAAAACAAAACAAAGCAAAACATGAAGAGAAAAATAATGTAATTTATAGGTTAACTAGCACTTTAACAGCACTCCCACTGACCTTAGTCATAGCACTATAAATAAAATAAAATTTTTGAGCATTTCTGTTGCAATTCCACTCCTCTCTGATCTGTTGCTAAATGAAACTAAACCTTGGAAGGAGTAAGTATGGAGTCAAAGATTTGGTTTATGAATTTGTATGCCTTTCAGATTTCATTTCATACCCTTCTGAGGGTATCTATCTCATTTATTTTCCAAATCAGGGCACTATTGAATATAAAAAGGGGTCTACCAAAATTACATGAAGATTTCAGGTACAAACTGGGACTTTGTACTAGAACACCTGTATGATCCCCTAGTTATTCTCCTTTTTTGGTGACCATGTTCAAGCTACACCAACCTTTTTCTGATTCTTCAAACCTATCACATTCATTCCTATCTTGAGTCATTGCAATAACTGTTCCTTTTACTTTGATTTCTTTTCCTCCAGATTATTATACAAAACATAGCTCTTTGATATTTATGTCTCAGCTCAAAGGTCCCTTTTTAAGATGGTCTTCACTCTAGCCCAACTTAAAGTATATCAAGTCCTGCTTCAACACACCAATTTCTCTATTATATGCTTATCATATCTTGATTTTTTTTATTTCTTGTATTTTTTGATGAATAAATCTCCAAACTATGAACTAAATTTCTTAAGGGTAGTGATCCAGCTATGAGAATAGAAGGCACTTAATTAGCATTTGTGGAAAAAGTGAATGAATAAATGAAATCAAGTAGTTTTCATATTGGGTCATATTTAAAACAATAGTTTGCAATTAGTTCATGATATTTATTTATTTATTTGTTTGGTTTGTTTATTTTTAACTTTTCATTGTTGTTTTAACGAGAGAGAGAGGGAGCGTAAGTGGGGGAAAGGAACAGAGAGATAATCTTAAGCAGGCTCAATGCTCAGCATGGAGACCAATGCAGGCTAGATCCCATGACCCTGGGATCATGACCTGAACTGAAATAGTCAGACACTCAATGGACTGAGCCCTCCAGGGCCCCATTTAGTTCATGATTTTTAGATTTAGTACTTACATTTGTAATTTAATGTCACAAGTCTCCATACCCTTTTTATTTTTGGGAGTTTTGTGGGTTTTTGTTTGTTACTCTTATTTCTGTTTTGCCTAAAATTGTCCAGGGTACTTCTTTTTTTTTCCAAAAAAGAACTTGTTTGTTAAATTTCTTAGCCCTTGTGTTTTGTTTTTGTTTTTTTTTTTTAATCTCTGTCCCAGATGAAATAAAGCTTAGTCAGGTATAAAAAATCACTAGGGGTTTCTCCATTGTATTCTGGAGTTTAAATTTATGGAGAAGAGGTATTTTTTCTTTGGAAACCTGGTGTTTCTTCCACAGTGGTGTTTCTTCCATTCTCTTTCACTCCCATTTCTTGGCCTGAGTGATTACAGGTGATTTTTTTTTTTTAATTGATCTTCAAAACATTCTTCTTTAGGCTATTCCTAGGTATCTGTCTTAGTCAATTTGGGCTCCTATAACAGAATACTATATAAGACTGGGTGACTTGTATGCAGCACAATTTTGTTTCTCATAGTTTTAAAAGCTGGGAAGCCAAAGATCAAATTCGGTGTCTGGTGAGGGCCTGCTTTCTGGTTCATGAATGGCTACCTTCTTGCTGTGTCCTCACATGGCAGAAAGAAAAAGGGAGCTCCCTGGCATTTCTGGTTGAAGGGCACCACACTAATTCATGAGGGCTCCATCCTCATAATCTAATACCTTTCAGAAGCCCCATCTCCAGATATCATCACAGTGGGGATTAGGATTTCAATAGATGAATTGTGGGGAAGGGGAAGAGACATTTAGTCTACAGCAGTGTTATTTATTTTACATTAATCTCTCAAATGGATACCTGTGATTTAAAGATATTCTTTTTCAGCTCAGAACAGTCTAATTCTATTAGACTTTATTACTTAGTTTCAGGAATCATTTCTATAGTCTGTTACTTGACTTTATTATTTAAAGGTTTTAAAACTATCATTGAAGAAATTTTATGGCTATTTTATATTCTCTTCTCTTGAAACACAAATTTTTCATCTATTGAAATTCTGTTACTCCATTGTAACCTCTCTGCTATCTCAGAGCTGTTTCTTATTATTTGCTGCTTATTTAGTATTTTCCCTTCTTATTTTGTGGAAGTGCCATAGATTTGTAATTCACCCATTTTTTCTTTTACACTGTTGATTCTGGAGCTTATATTTTCTTTCTTTCTTTCTTTCTTTCTTTCTTTCTTTCTTTCTTTCTTTCTTTCTTTCTTTCTTTCTTTCTTTCTCTCTCTCTCTCTCTCTCTCTCTCTCTCTCTCCCTCCCTCCCTCCCTCCCTCTCTCTCTCTTTCTTTCTGGGAGGTATGGGAGGGGCAGAGGGAGAGGGAGAATGAATCTTAAGTGGGTTCCACATGGGGCTTGATTCCAAGACCCTGAGATTATAACCTGACTGAAATCAAGAGTCAGATGCTCAACTGACTGAGCCACCGAGGAGCCTCTGGGGCTTATTATTTTCTAATGTTCATTTTAATCCTGTGAGTGAATTTTTAGCTTCTTTATATTTTCTTTATAAATGTCTCTTCTATTTTATTACTTCCTGTGTTTAAGGTAGCTCCTTTATTTTTAATCACATCATATTTACCCAATTCTTATTTTTTTGATTAAAATGTGTCTTTTTATTTATAACACAAAGAATATTTTAAAATGTTTTCTGCAGTAAATATTTTTGAAAATATTCTCCTTCCTGTGTCTCAGTGCTACCATAATTTATTGTAGTACAATATTCCAATCAAACCAGGGATAGCAATCTAATGGACTAAAATTATAGTAATGGAAACCAAAGTAAAGATAGAAGACAGAAGAAAATGAAGTAAAGACGGAGAAAGAATAAAGACTAGTGACTTGGAAATTTTTGAACCTATAGATTAACTTTTATGAGTTCACTGGTAGTGTGGATGTTTTCAAAACCATTTTTCAATGAAAGTGCTTTATTTGCTAATGTATGAGTGAAGAGTGATGTTAAAGAAATTGAAAATGGAACAGAAATCCCACAATTTTGGGGACAGTGGAGGACTATTAGAGGTGAAAGCTTGTGGATTCTTCTAAGATTTTTCCAATATCAACTTTACAGAGTAAGAGCAGAGTTCTTTGCTCCTGGTAGCCTCAACTTTATCAGGAAAGCAAAAGATAAGGTTAAATTCAAAAGAAAGTGGAAGTGGGATTGATATCTGGGGATCTAGAGAGTCTCCTCCTGTGGGTTACTGTTTCCAGGAAGTTCAGGTAAGGCAGTGCCTTAATTTTCATTTTAAGGAAATATTCCTTAATTGATAACCAATGCACTTTGCCTGAATATTTTTTGCTTCAGCTTAAAGTGCTTCAAAATAGATGTCTTACTTTAATATCTATGGACAAGATTTAAAATTAATTTTATGTATCTCCCCAATAGCTGTAAGTTAAATATCTACTATTAAGTTGTTATAACCCTTAGAAGGTTGCACATAATCCATAAATTATTTCATAATTTAGGTTGTACAAAACCTATTGTTGATTTTATTAAATAACTCACCCAAACAGCATTCACTCAGCAAAAAACATAATGAGAGTTATTACTATCAGAGAATTCCTGTGTTAAGTGCCTTAGAGATACAGAGATTGCTGTCCTGAAGATATCACAGCCCATCTTGGAAAGTAATACAAGTATAACAGGACAGTGTGTAACTCTTAAAATGCAAGTAACATATCTCAAACAATTGTATTCATCCCCATATTCCTACAACAATTTGTGCCGTGTCAGAAATATAACTGGTATTCTATAAATAGCGGCAGAATTTTGTTAGCTTTTGTTTAAGGAACTCATGTCAGTTCTTTGAGAATAGAGAATTAATTTTATATTAATATCTTTAAATTTTTTCCCAACTAGCAAAGGGTTTGGCACATAGGAATTGCTTGTCAGGTATCTTCTTATGGATTTCATGATGTCATAGCTTATGGTCAGCTTTTCAAAGAAGATCATTCCTACAGCATTGGAGGTCCTCTAAGAAAAACTGTCAGGTAAAATATTTTCCCTTTGTTATTTTTTAATATTAAGCTTGATATGAAGGTTTCAATCATTAAAGAAGCAGTGTAGAAAAAGTAGAAAATATATGAAACAATGATCTTTGACATGTGAGATCTAAACACCACATTTCAATAAAAAGGCTTGATGCCTCTTCCATTGCTAATTATGAAGATGGTTATTGGTATGGTGTTGATGGTGATAATGATAAAGTAGGTAATGGCAATAATGATTATTGTGATGTTAGTGTGGTGCTAGTGCTAAAATTAATAATGACAATTGTGTAGCAATGTGAACAATGATGAGGTCCTGCTGATGGATGATATTGGAGATAGGGCAAAGACGATTATGATAATACTTCTGGGAAGGTGAGCAAATAATGAGGGGTGTTGTGAAGTGATGTCCCTGGATGAGAACAATAATAATTAAGAAGATGATGAATAAAGTGACTGCAAAGCTCTAGGTCTTGGAGAGGCAAAGTGAGCTGGACAGCATAGTTCTTTTCTTTCCTCCCTCCCTTCCTTCCTTTTTTCTTTCTTTTTCTTTCTTTCTTTTTTAGTCAGTAGGTACTAATAAGTAGTGGATAGAAAAATATCATTAATGTCTTGATATTCAATCCTTGAAAATTTGTATAGTCCCTGCATACACAATTTTAGAAAATTGAATTATTTGCGGGGCGCCTGGGTGGCTTAGTCGGTTAAGTGTCCGACTTTTGCTTAGGTCATGATCTCACAGTTCGTGGGTTCGAGCCCCGCGTCGGGCTCTGTGCTGACTGCCAGCTCGGAGCCTGGAGCCTCCTTCAGAGTCTGTATCTCCCTCTCTCTCTGGCCCTCCCCTGATCACGCTGTCTCTCTCTCTCTCTCTCTCTCTCCTAGAAATAAAAATATTTTAAAAAATATTTTTAAAAATTGAGTTATTTGCTAAATATGCAGGTTGTGAGCTGATTAACTAACATGCAATGAAAATAAAAATAAGCCATTTCTGGAATGTTCACAATTTCGGGCAATGATTCTCTGCACAGAGAATTTCCAAAATTTAGAAAAACCTATAGTTAATTTAAATAACACTCCAATTTGTTAGCTAGATTAATTGAGAAACTGAAAAGAAATGACATAGGTTAGCTCTACCTATGTTTAAAAGTAAACCATTCAACAGTATTCATAATCATAAGTCATTATTTTGGGCAACTAAACGGGCTTATAGGTATTTACCTTAAAAGTCAACTTAATGAATTAAAGAAAAATACAAAACAACTTCTTGAGCACCTAACTATTGCTTGGATTGTTCATGGGATATACTTAGTAAGACTGCATCTTTGAAAGAGATCGACAATATTAATATATTATAATATATATTAATATTAATATAAAATTCTCTACACTCAAATTCCTGCCATGAGTAACTACTGCCATCACTCAATGACTGAATACCTCAGCTGTACCCAGTACTGCTTTAAGCACTGAAGAATTATAAACATGAGTAAAAAGAACTCCTTGTAAGACAGACTAGAAAAATTAAGGGAAAAAAAAAAAACAAGAGATATCCAGTATGTCATAATGAAGTGCTTTGGATCAGGAGTCACATAAAATGGGTTTTGATTCTCATCAACAATGAGGCTGTTCCTAAAAATTACTCAGTTTTCTTATTTAGACAATGCATATAAAAACATTTGCCCTGTCTAATCATGAAGGCATCACAGTTTCAGGTAAGATTACATATGAGCAAGTTCTTTATATTGCAATTTTCAGGAAAAACTAAAAGAAGGAATTGCTTTCTATAAATTTTAACCTTATGAGGAAAAATAATCTTTAAATCTAGCCTTTACCTCTTTTTACTACTTTATTCCCACTGCCACAGGGAAGTTGAAGTGACTTATTTGTTTCATAAATTTGGGAGAAAAAAATTGGTCTGGTCATATCAGCCCTGTCCTCTCACTTGGGAGCAAATATTCACAAAGAACATGAGTTCTCTACTTCTTCATGCTGTGAATTCTACCTGGGCAGATTCGACATGTCTACTCCAGTACAGTACTAACTGGGACTGGGTACAGAAATGCCTGATTCTTGGGTTAAATATTGACAAACCTACTTGCCATCAGATTGAAGACACATACTCAAACACAGTCTCTATCGGTTGTAAAGGTGATCTCTTGATGTACATGTTTAATTTAGTATGTTATCCTGATTTCATGGTATGAAAAAATATAAAAATTCGCCAGGAGTTATATTGTAATAATATTATATAATAAATTAGGATTTTAACTCAATTCAGCCTTGTACCTAAAATGTATTACATAATTGCACAATGTAGGTATCATGGAATAAATTACTCAGCTAAAACCACATGTTCAATGAATAAATCAAGCATTCTCCTCTGAGAAAAGTAATTATCCAATAGATTTTGATGGTAATCAGTTCTGCAGGAGATGAATAGTGACATCTGTGTCATGTATTTGCCATCATTGACATAGATAACAGGTACATTAAGTTAGGGTACTAAAAAAGAAATTGCCTTGAAATATGCATTCCTAGACTCTATTTGTGCAAATCAATACATCATACAAGACATCATATGACCCAAGTTATAAACAGACTCCATCTGTAGATCTTTGAGCTTAGCAGAAAGGTCATTATTCTTCTGAAAAGACCCTTCCTCCTTGCAAGTCAAAGCAAAGATTCACAAATCCACAGTAGTTTCCTGACCTTCCTATTGTGTGACCCAATGACTGTGATGATCTTCAAAGTGGGCTAGAATCCTGTGGGAAGAATTTACTGCGGACACAATTAAATTCAATGCAATATAGCCAACTTAATTGTATTTCTTCCACGTTTCAAAAATAGCTCTGGGGAAATGAAGATAGGACATGGAATTAATACTAAAGAACTCACCAATCTATGAAATGAGTCCAAAAAGGCAGCAATTGCTTATAGTTGGTATAATGAACGCAATAATAAGTATGCATAAGCTACAATAGGGGCATAAAATGATTACTGTAAAGGGGTTCATATGACAGGAGGAAAGAAAAACATTAGAAACCAAAGTAATAATAAGTGCAAATGCTTTCAGTGGATAAAAGAGAATGATGAGCAACACATATTTTGGTGTTCCTAAAATATAAAATGAAAGAATGGATTTGAAGAGAAAATCAGGGTCCAGGTTATGAAAGGTTTTGCCTATAATAATAAATGATTTGTAATGAGGCACAGACATTGGATGGATTTCAAGCATAGGATTGGTATTATATTTCCATTTTAGAAAAATCATAGCTAAGAAAGAGTAAAGAATGGCATAAATGAGGTACAGACTCTACCTAGGAGTGCCAGTTAAATGGTTATAAAATATTCCAGGTAAGAACAATCATGGCTGTTCTTGGAGGAGATTAAACTGGAAGCCAGCTTTTGAGGCAAAATATGAATTGGAGGAAAAAGTAATGAATTATGGGTAATGGATCTGTGCTAAAATGGCATCTCCATTTGCCCTCATTTCTACATACATATGTACATAGATACATATATACATAATTTGTTTTTTCCCATTTGTATTTTTAAAATGTGAATGATAAAGGAAAAAACTAGTCATCTTTCGATTCTTTGTGACAGGGCTAAGTCTGGGCTTGGAAACCAAAGTCAACTAGAAGAAAAAGTATCCAGTAGAATATCAATGGAGTTCCACAAGGACTCAATGAATCAAACAACTGCAGTTCAAGACACTTTGGGATTATCTGACCCATGACTTTTGATCAACTGACCTCTGATTTTTTCATCCTGACCTGGGTCCTTTAAACAAGGAATATATCATAACACCAGAAAATGCCTAAAGATAATATCTCTATAGAGATTTTAGTTTCTGAATGACCTCATGCCACTTTCTGTTCTGAATCAGATTTCCAGATAGGCAACTCTACTCCATATTTTCCCCTCACCTTTGGAATTTGTTGCCATCTACCAAAACATTTGCCCTCCTCTACTATTTGTGTAGTCATCCTCAAAGTGCCCTAAGCTGGCCTCCTGCTAACTAGGGTTCACTCCCAATCATTATCCCAGCAGCATGACCCTCCTTAGTGTTGTTATGTTATTACAATGTTATAGATTATTATTTTAGGTTATTATAATAATTGTTATAAATATATATAATATTTTATTGATATAATCTTTTGGGTTAGGCAGCTTTGATATAGATTTTTAAAAGCTTTAGATTTAAAGATTTAGATATGTGGTATCTATCTATATAACATCTATCTATCATCTATCTATCTATCATCTATCTATCATCTATCTCTCTCTCTATCTGCATATATATAGCACTTAATTTATGCTGCATAATTTAATTACTACAAAAATCCTATAAAGTGTGTGCTTTGTCATTTTATCTATCAGAAAAGTGAAGCTCAGAGAAATAGAATAATTTACCTAAACTTACACAGCTAACAAGGGACAGAGTTATAAATTAAGCCTGGTTTTGTCTGATGTCACACATAACATTGTCTTATTTTTTTCTTATTCCTGAGACACTTTGTTTTCCTGTCAGTTTACAGCTGTCTAAAAGCACTGAGCAATCAGAATACCTGTGATAAGTGTTACGTCAAAAAATATTCCAAAAATGTGAGCAATATATCCCAGCAATATATATAAAGATACAACGTTGATATAACCTTTACATTAAAAGGTTTAGATTTAAACTTATCTGAAGTGAAATACACACTGATTTCTTTTTAGCTGTGTGGTTTCAGGTAGTCAATACCACTGAGTCTATTTTTCACATGTGAAATGAAAACAGGAATATTTATCTTAGGGAAATGATGCATGTGGGTGGGTGGGGGGCTGAGGAGCTAAGCATACTACCTGGCACATTTTATGTTATTATGACAATTCATACAATCACTTGACTTGAAACTTTTCTCTGGTGAGTTTAAAAAAATAACACTGGAAGCACTATGTTGAATTCTATGAAAATAAAGCCTTTAAATTATCATAGTGTTTTATGCTATGCTGGATATTACTTTGCATATGAATAATCTGTTCTAAGATATTCCAAGATTTAACCAAAAATCCAACACTCTATTCCACAAACACTGTCATATTTATCTGCATTTTTTCAAGGCTTTACAAACACTTCACGTATCTAGAAATGAAATTGGTGACTGAAAACATATTATTAGCTATAGGATTATATGTTTTATTACATACTTTACTTTCAGGAGACTTTTTAATGAAGTCATATCATTAAATCATATTCCAATAGTGGGATAGGATTTTGAAAATATTCACTTTTTTCTCCAATTGCAGAGATAAGTGGGAAAATACTAAGCACATCTATTTGTTCACAAAGAAATACTTGACTTTGCTATGAGATTTGCAACTAGCAATAAGGAATTTCAACTGAAAGAGCCCTTGGGAAGCTACAAAAAAGGTAAACATGACAGGGAAATGTGAGCAAAAGATTTTCCAGTAGTTGCAAGATTTTTCAAGCCATTTCAGGAACATAATATATTTCCCTCTTCAAATTGGGATGTTTTGGAAATGTTAGTGTTGTGCTCGCTCTCGCATTCGCTCTCTCTCTCTCTCTCTCACTCACACACACACACACACACATACACACACTTTCTCACTGTTTTGCTTGTTGCAAACTCTCCTTTTTCATATCAAATCTGTTTCAACTTCCTGTTATGGGAAATTGGGAATTGAGAACCAATGTATGGAAAATTCTGGCTATCCAAAAAAGACGGTACAAATGGCCTTAGAGCCTTCCCAGCCCATAATGCTCAGGATGAGCATAAACAGGAAAGCGGATTGGATGACAGCGACTGACTCACCCTGTGCGCCTGGGACTTGTTTTGCAGTTCACCTGGCAGGTGCAATTATGTCGGCAAAGAACGGGATGAAGAAATGACCTTTGAAGGCAGCTCTGGGGTGTGAGAGTTATGTGTGGAAACCTTATTAGACATCGGAAGCAGAGCTTCTGAAATAATAGCCCAAGTGTAAAATAGCACCTCTGGATAATTGTAGCATAATGCAATAGTTTTGGCAGGAAAATTTGAAAAAAGATACTGGATAAAATATGAATTTAAACTCACATTTATACAAGAAGTTCATTGAACTTCCTGAGATTTTTTTATTTGAAAATACAAGAAATTTGGTTGGATTTTAATTAAGTGCATTTATGCTAATTTGTATGTTATTTGTATTATATCAGACAACTCAAATATTAGGTTGGCTTAACCATACATGTCACATGTGTGTTATACAAAAGACAGTGGGTTAGGCAATATGCTAGTGTAAAGGCAGATTAGTTATTTGTACATTTTACTTCACCTACTTCCAAAATATATTTTGCAATAAATACAAGCATACAATTTCTTTAATAAAATAGAAATATATTTTCCAAATTATACTGGAAGAAAGGAAATTATTTATACCAATATCCCAACAATGTAGAATTGTTTTGAACATTAAATTTTACACTAATCTTTCTGGCACATCTAAGGTAAAGAGTAAAACAGAAATGATAATATTTTCCTAACAAGATGAAAAAAGTACAAGTTTTTCAGGAGATACCAGATTTTCTCAGACAATTATTCCTTAAAAAACTTTACTATGTGTGACCCCTAATATAAGAATAAGAAAAACAATAAAAATTATCTACCCTGAATTGCATAGTAATTATATCTACTATATAATATGGTACCTGAATTGCATAGATCTAAAAGTACAGGCCCTACTCTCACCGCTATATCACTTATTGCTAAGTGACCTGTGGTAAATTCTAAATGTCAGTTTTCCCCTGTATAAAATGGGGCACTACTACCTAACATTTGTAGGTAAAGTGCTTATAATGGCTGGATTATCTTCCTTTTTTTTAAACATAATTTATTGTCAGTTAGCTAACATACGGTATATATAGTGTGCTCTTGGTTTTGGGAGTAGATTCCCGTGATTCATCACTTACATACAACACCCAGTGCTCATCCCAACAAGTACCCTCCTCAATGTCCATCACCCATTTCCCCGTCTCTCTGGTTCTCTAAGTGTTTCTCATGAATTGATTCACTTAATCACCACAAGAGAACTTATGTGGTCATAATTATTATACTTATTTTAAAATGAGGAAACTGAGGTACAACCTAATTAATTTAGTAACACATATCACACAGCTAGCAAGAGATTGAAAAGGATTTTAGTAACTACTTCATGGAGTTGTGAAATTTAAATGTGATAATGGGAAATATTAAATATGTGGTAAACATTCAATATATGTTAACTGTAATCTTCAGCATTATTGTAAAGTAAAACTAAATCAACTTAAATTATAATGTGATTCAATACGTTAATACAAATGAACTATACATTCTGGTTCCAAATATACTGTAGCTAGTTGAGAAAGAAATTACACTGCTCATCATAGTACATGTGAAGATGATAGAACTTGAGCTTCTTTGTGAATTGGGTTGAGTATGAAAGACAAGGCAAGGTGGTTAATGTAGGGAAGGAAAACAGAATGACCAAGGCTCAGCAGTGAAAAATCACAGCAGTTCCTCCAGTGAAAGAACTGCATAGAAATAAGGATGAGAATATATCATGGTATTACATGGTCAGCACACATACAATGCACAGACAACATAAATACAAACACACATAGCACACATTTACTGGATAAACATATAGCTCACACACACACAGCACATATACTGCACAGATATCAGATACACTCACAACACATATATCACACATTCTACACATACATCAAGGACATAATGCATATCCATATACCACACATTCTACACATACATCAAGAACACACTATATATCCAACACACATAACACATGTAACACACACAAAACACATATAAGACAGACATACCACACTTACATTCACACATATATACAATACACACAATGTACAGGTGCAACATATTTTACGCATGCATGACAAACTACACACATCACATGTGTGCACACACAGAATATATTTCAGGGGAAAACCAGATGACCTCAAACATCAAATTAGAAGATTTAAGTGATTCTGTGGTAATAAGAAGCCACTAAAGTTTGAAGAGGACTTGGCATAATGCAGGGATAATCTAAGATTAATTTATTATAAATCATAACAAATATGAGTAGAAATTTGATAGGTAGGTATGTGGATAGAAGGATGGTCCCATAGACAGACTAAAGAGCACAGTTTTTCCAGAGTTTAGTCTGGAGCCCTCTGATGTCTGTTTTGTTTTCCCTTTCTTTGTTTTGTTTTGCTCTTTTTAAACTCATGGTACCCATTTATTTTCTTACTTGAAGTAGTTAGGGTTCTACAGGACACAGAAGTCATGCTAAAATGGACAACTGAGGAAAAGTTAATAAAAGTGCTATTTATTAAAGTATGGGCAGGGTTAGGGAAATCAGCAAGGAACTGTGCAGTACTCTAGGCCTAGCTACAACAGGAAACATAAGCTATGTCTCAGCCTCAATAATTAAGAATGAAGTTACTGGAACCTGGTGTGAATAGCTGTATGCAGTTGAGAAGAGGGCTGTACAAAGGAAATATGGCCCTCAACAAAGGAACAATTTCAAGCTGAGGCCACCTGTAAGGGAGACGGCTGAGGGAGCCATGACCCTAGCTTCACCCCCTCCCTCTCACCAATTTTGTCAGTGCCTTCTATTGGCTGAACCCAGTCAGAAGCTAGACAACAGAAGCCTACAGAGGGAGTCCATAAAGATGAGCCTCTTGGAACACAGAGCAGGGACAAAGAAGGTGAGGCATAGATCTGTAGGGGAAAACACAAAGTCTGTAGCGCAAAAATAAACCTCAAATCAAGTTGATGTCCAACTTTGGGGATGGCAATGGCCACCAAGATTGTAGCAGGTTTTTAAATTTTTATTTTAAAGAGGGGGAAGGGGAGGGAGAGAGGGGGAGAGAGACGGAGAGAGGGAGAGGGGGAGAGAGAGGGAAAGAGAGGGAGAGAGCGAGAGAGAATGAATCTTAAGCAAGCTCTGTGATGGACTAGATCCCACAATCCCAGCATCATGACCTGAGCTGAAATCAAGAGTTGAATACTCAACAGACTGAGCCACCCAGAAGCCCCAAGATTGTAGCGGTTTTAAAGCTGGGATAGACCCTAAAATTCTCTAGTTTACTTTTTCAATATTTTTACTGCTATCTAAGAAATAATAAAATCAATACTAAGGTCCCCTCTAAAAGTTACATAACCTATCAGTCAAAATACAATTCAAGAAACCGAGCCCCAGATATTGACTACAGAAAGAGATTTTGGACAAAGACCTGGATATTCGCAAAACTGGAAATACTGGAGGAGGAGAAGCTCAGGAATTGCTCTTGGACTACCAAATTTAAATATACACAGATAAGGCTTATAACCAGAGCTACCACAACCATCAATTCCCAACACTCATGGAACAAATTTGCAATCCCAGCTGCTAGAACTGTCTCTTATGGTTCAAATTTCTCAGATTTTGCTTCTGGAATCCTAACTGAAGAAAAGTGGTAGAATCTAATTCTCATACAGAACTGTAACTACAAGAGACATTTAGAAAGGTAGTTTTTTGCTTTTCTAGACTCAGAAACGTGAGACACTTAGAAAGCAAATGGATGCTGAGTGCCAGTATACCACACCCCCAAATCACAGCTTGCATCAGGTAGAACTGAACTACCTACTGTAGCTCCACAAATGAACCCAGATTCCAGGGTAAATGGAACTAAACTAATACAATCACTATTAAATGATATTTCAAGAGTTTCTACTTAAGGGGTATTTTATTGATAAAATGATGACTATTCTATAAAACCAAGATATAACTGTTTTGGAGAAAGCTCTCAGGAGCTATATTATACACCATAGTACCCTAGTTTCTGTACCAGAAAACCCAATGCAAAGAAAATCACTAAGTGCTGTGAGGTCACATCTATGTGTTGGGCATCTCAAGCTGGAATTTTCATACAATACTATGTGCTTAATTTATGCAACATAATTTAATTCTTACAAAATCCTCTAAAGTAAGTGTGTGCTTTTGTCATTTTATCTATCAGAAAAGTGAAGCTCAGAGAAATAAAGTAATTTACCTAAACTCACAGCTAACATGGGACAGAGTTATAAATTAAGCGTGGTTTTGCCTGACATAGCATTTGCCACACACAGCATTGTCTTTTTTTTTCTTTCCTTTTTTTTTTCCTGAGACACTTTGTTTTCCTGTTAGTTAACTACTATCCAAAAGCACTGAGCAATCAGAATACCTGTGATAAGTGTTATATCAAAAATGTTCCAAGAATATAACCAGTGTTGACATTGATAAAGCACTTCTGTTTTCACGCTTATTTCTTATTATATATAAGACACTATCCCAGTTTCCACTCCCCTTGCCAAGGTGCTTTCATTTTTTTGAGATGGGATTCCCCTCTTTTGTTTTTCTCATAAGTTAATGATTTGACATTGGTTTCAAATTTAAATGAGAATACTGTGAATCCCGCTCACACATTTCACTTTCGATTCTATTGTGAAGGATTGTGGAATTGGAAAGTGAAAGAAATGATGTTGACAAATGTATGCATAGGAGCCTCAAGCAGTTAGGCAGTCAGTCCCCTTCTGGGCAGAGTGGCAGGTTAGTGCGAGTGTTGGTAGAAGAGGTACAAAGGAATTCAGTTGAATTTTTTTTTCACACTGCACAATTCAATCTCCAAAGCCAAGCCAAATAAGCCACCCACACTATTTAATATTTTCCATCTGTTCAACTTTACAACTTTGAAAACAATGACAACTGATGTATAAAAAAGTGTTTAATATATTAATATGAGTTACAAGTAATTTAACAGTGGAGAGGAAATTTAAAGTAATATTAGCAATAATTCTAAGTGACCATATTAATTTTATTACTACTAGCACTAAGGACAATTGCTTTCCCCAGACCTCTAAATATTATTCTCTTTTATTATCTTTTTATAAAACCCTAATGTCTTCTTTTTCATTTTTACAGTTTTATTGTTTATATCTTTTATTGTCAATCTTCTCAAAATGTTTTAAAGAATGTTTAAAAATTATGATGATTTATATATTTTTTAATGTTTATTTATTCAATTTGAAAGAGAGAGAGAAAAGGAGAGACAGAAAGTGGGAGAGGGGCAGAGAGAGAGAGGAAGGCAGAAAATCCCAAGCAGGCTCCACTGCTGTCAGTGTAGAGAGTGGCATGGGGCTCAAATTCATGAACCATTAGATCATGACCTGAGCTGAAATCAACAGTTGGATGCTTAACTGACTGAGTCACTCAAGCACTCCATGATTTATATTTTAAATGATGGTGATCTGTGAAGAAAATTTGGAATAATATATAGAGAGTTGTGGTTACATAAATATTAAATCCATAAACTTTAAATAGAAGTAATAATGTTATAATGTCTCTTAAAATGAAAATTCTGTTAGTACAATATTTTGTACTTACAGAAGTTGGATATGTTATTTAATACCTTTACTTTTTGAAATAAACTTTGAGAACAGCATTAGATTTACACACCAATCGCAGAATAGTACAAAGAGTTTCCATATACTGACCTGTATCCAATCTCCATTAATATCTTACATGAGTATTTTTGTTACAATTAATTAAACAATATTGATGAACTTGTATTTATTTGCTTTTTTATTTTATTTTTATTTTTAGAGATGACGAGGGAGATTGAGAAAGAGGGGATAGGTGGAGGAAGGGGGGGAGGAGAGAGGGAGAGAGGATCCTAAGCAGACCCCATGCTCAGTGTGGAGCCCAACACAGGACCCCATCCTATGACCCTGAGATCACGACCTGAGATAAAATTAAGAGCTGGATGCTCAACTAAGCCATCCAGGCACTCTATTTTACTATTTTACTTTACTTTATTTTACTTTACTTTGTTTTCTTTTGTTTATATTTTATTTTATTCCAGTATAGTTAACCTACAGTGTTATAGTAGTTTCAGGGTACAATAGAGTGATTCAACAATTCCATACATTACTCAGTGCTCATCATGTAATTTTAATCCCCATTACTTATTTCATCCATCTCCCCCTGCCCCACCACCTTCCCTCTGGCAACTATCAGTTCATTCTGTATAGTTAAAGGTCTGTTTCTTAGTTTGTCTATTTTTTCCCTTGCTTGTTTGTTTTGTTTCTTAAATTCCACTTATGAGTGAACTCATATGGTGTTTATCTTACTCTGAGTGACTTATTTTGCTTAGCATTATACTCTTTAGCTCCAGCCATGTTGTTGAAAATGACAAGATTTCATCCTTTTCTATGGCTGAATGATATTCCATCTTCTTTATCCATTGATCTACTGATAGACACAAGGGCTCTTTCCATTACTTGGCTATTCTGATAATACTGCTATAAACATAGGGGCACATGTATAACTTTGAATAGGTACTTTTGTGTTTTGGTTTTTTTTTTTTTTTTTTTTTTTTTTTTTTTTTTTTTTTTTTTTTTTTTTTTTTTTTTTTTTTTTTTTTTTTTTTTTTTTTTTTTTTGGTAAATACCCAGTAGTGCATTACCAGATGATAGGGTAGTTAGGGTAGTTTTATTTTTAACTCTTTGTGGAACCTCCATACTGTGTTCCACAGGGGCTTCACCAGTTTGTAATCCCAAGAATACGGTACAAGTGTTCCTTTTTCTCCACTTCCGCTCCAACATTTATCACTTGTGTTTTTAATTTTAGCCATTCTGACAGGTGTGAGGTGATAACTCATTGTAGTTTTCTTGTTTTGTTTTGTTTCAAGTTCTTACTTAAATTCTACATAAAATGTAGTGTAATATTAGTTTCATTAGTAAAATTTAGTGTGAACTGCATTTCCCTGATTATGAGTGATGCTGATCATATTTCTATGTGCCTGTTGGTCATCTGTATGTCTTCTTTGGAGAAATGTCTGTCCATGTCTTCTGCCCATTTTAATTGGATTATTTTCTTTGATGTTGAGTTTTATAAGTTCTTTATATACTTTTGATAGTAACACTTTATTAGATATGTTATTTGCAAATATATTCTTTCAATTCAGCAGGCTGCTTTTTATTTATTATTTATTTTTAAAAGTTTTTGTTTAATTCTAGTTAGTTAACACACAGTGTAATATTAGTTTCAGGCATACAACATAGTGATTCAACACGTAGTGCTTGTAACAAATGCATTCCTTTTTTAAAAAAATAGTTTATTGTCAAGTTGGTTTCCATATGACACACAGTGCTCATCCCCACAAGTGCCCTCTTCCATGCCCACCACCCCCCTTTCCCTCCCACCCACTCCCATCAGCCCTCAGTTTGTTCTCAGCATTCAAGAGTCTCTCATGATTTGCCTCCCTCCTTCTCCCCCACTATTTCCCCCCTTCTCCTCCCCCATGTTCCTCCGTTAAGTTCCTCCTAATCTTCCTATATGTGCAAACATATGGTATCTGTCCTTCTCTGCCTGACTTATTTCGCTCAGCATAACACCCTCAAGGTCCATCCATGTCGCTACACGTGGCCAGATTTCATCCTTTCTCACTGCCATGTAGTATTCCATCGTAGAGATAAACCACATCTTGATCCATTGGTCAGTTGATGGACACTTAGGCTCTTCCCATGTTTTGGCTATTGTTGAGAGTGCTGCTATGAACATGTGCTCCTATGCATCAGCATTCCTGTATCCCTTGGGTAAATTCCTAGCAGTGCTATTGCTGGGTCATAGGGGAGTTCTATTGTTAATTTTTTGAGGAACCTCCACACTGTTTTCCAGAGGAGCTGCTCCAGTTTACATTCCCACCAACAGTGTAGGAGGGTGCCCGTTTCTCCACATCCTCGCCAGCATCTCTAGTCTCCTGATTTGCTCATTTTAGCCACTCTGACTGGTGTGAGGTGGTATCTCAGTGTAGTTTTGATTTGTATTTCCCTGATGACAAGGGATGCTGAGCATCGTTTCATGTGTCTGTTGGCCATCTGGATGTCCTCTTTGGAGAAGTGTCTGTTTATATCTTCTGCCCATTTCTTCACTAGATTGTTTGTTTTTTGGGTGTGGAGTTTGGTGAGTTCCTTATAGATTTTGGATACTAGCCATTTATCTGATATGTCATTTGCAACTATCTTTTCCCATTCCATCAGTTGCCTATTCGTTTTATGGATTGTTTCCTTTGCCGTGCAGAAGTTTTAATCTTGATGAAGTCTCAATAGTTCATTTTTGCTCTTGATTCCCTTGCTTTTGGGGATGTGTCAAGTAAGAAACTGCTGTGGTGGAGGTCAAGGAGGTAGTTTCCTGCTTTCTTCTCTAGGGTTTTGATGGTTTCCTGTCTCACATTCAGGTCCTTTATCCATTTTGAGTTTATTTTTGTGCATGGTGTGAGAAAATGATCTAGTTTAATTCTTCTGCATGTTGCTGTCCAGTTCTCCCAGCACCATCTGTTAAAGAAGCTGTCTTTTTTCCATTGGATATTCTTTCCTGCTTTGTCGAAGATTAGTTGGCTGTACATTTTTGGGTCCAATTCTGAGTTCTCTATTCTGTTCCATTGGTCTACGTGTCTGTTTTTGTGCCAGTACTATACTGTCTTGATGATGACAGCTTTGTAGTAGAGGCTTAAGTCTGAGATGGTGATGCCTCCCGTTTTGGTTTTCTTCTTCAACATTACTTTGGCTATTCAGGGTCTTTTGTGGTTCCATACAAATTTTAGGATAGTTTGTTCTAGTTTTGAGAAGAATGCTGGTGCAATTTTGATTGGGATTGCATTGAATGTGTAGATTGCTTTGGGTAGTAATGACGTTTTAACAGTATTTATTCTTCTGACCCATGAGCATGGAATGTTTTTCCATTTCTTTGTGTCTTCTTCAATTTCCTTCGTAAGTTTTCTATAGTTTTCATCATACAGATCTCCTATATCTTTGGTTAGGTTTATTCCTAGGTATTTTGTGGTTTTTTGTGCAATTGTGAATGGGATCAGTTTCTTGATTTCTCTTTCTGTTGCCTCATTATTGGAATATAAAAATGAAACTGATTTCTGTACGTTGATTTTGTATCCTGCAACTTTGCTGAATTCATGGATCAGCTCTAGTAGGCTTCTGGTGGAATCTGTTGGGTTTTCTATGTAAAGTCGTCTGTGAAAAGTGAGAGTTTGACTTCTTCTTTGCCATTTCTGATGACTTTCATTTCCTTTTGTTGTCTGATTGCTGATGCTAGGACGTCCAGCACTATGTTAAACAACGGTGGTGAGAGTGGACAAAAATCACTAAAGACACAATGGACTTGAATGACACACTGGACCAGATGGATTTGACAGATATATTTAGAACTCTATATCCTGAGGCCATGGAATTCACTTTCTTCTCACGTGCGCATGGCACATTCTCCAAGATAGATCATATACTGGACAGTATATAAAGCAGCCCTCAATAAATATAAAAGAATTGATATCATACACATGCACACTTTCATATCACAATGCTATGAAACTTGAATTCAACCACAGGAAAAAGTCTGGAAAACCTCCAAAAACATGGAAGTTAAAGAACACCTACTAAAGAATGAATGAGTCAATCAGGAAATTGGAGAAGAAATTAAAAAATATATGGAAACAAATGAAAATGAAAATACTACAATCTAAACTCTATGGGATGTGGCGAAGGCGGTCCTAAGAAGAAAGTACATCGCACTCCAGGCCTATTTCAAGAAATTAGAAAAAGTGCATGTGCAAAATCTAACAGCGTACCTAAAGGAACTAGAGGGAGAGCAACAAGAGCACCCAAAACCCAGTAGGAGAAGAGAAATAATAAAAACCAGGGAAGAAATAAACAACATAGAAACAAACAAACAAAAAAAACAGTTGAACAGATCAATGAAACTAAGGGTTGGTTTTTTAAAAAAATAAACAGAATTGACAAACCTCTAGCCAGGCTTCTCAAAAAGAAAAGAGAGAGCACCCAAATACACAAAATCATGAATGAAAATGGACTTATTACAGCCAACCCCTCAGAAATACAAGCAATTATCAGGGAATACCATGAAAAATTATATGCCAACAAATTGGACAACTTAGAAGAAATGGACAAATTCCTAAACATACCCTGCCTACCAAAATTTACACGGGAAGAGATAGAAAATCTGAACAGACTCATAACTAGTGAAGAAATCGAATCAGTGATCAAAAATCTCCCAACAAATAAGAGCCCTGGGCCAGATGGCTTCCCTGGGGAATTCTACCAGACATTTAAAACAGAATTAATACCCATTCTTCTCAAGCTATTCCAAAAAATAGAAATTGAAGGAAAACTCGGGGCTCATTTTATGAAGCCAGCATCACTCTGATTCCCAAGCCAGACAGAGATCCAGGAAAAAAAGAGTCCAATATCCTTGATGAATACGGATGCAAAAATCCTCAACAAGATACTTGCAAATTGAATCCAACAGCACATAAAAAGAATTATCCAACAAGATTAAGTGGGATTCATTCCTGGGTTACAGGGCTGGTCCAACATTCGCAAATCAATCAATGTGATCCATCACATCAACAAAAGAAAAGATAAAAAACATATGATCCTGTCAATAGATGCAGAAAAAGCATTTGACAGCATCCCTTCTTAATAAAGACCCTTGAGAAAGTCTGGATAGGAGGAACTTACTTAAATATCATAAAAGCCATGTATAAAAAGCCCTCAGCTAACATCATCCTCAACGGGGAAAAAATGAGAGCCTTCTCCCTGACACAAGTGCACTCCTTAATCTCTGTCAGGTATTTAACCCATATCCCACCTGCCTCCTTTCTGGTAATCATCAATTTGTTCTATATAGTTAAAAGTCTGTTTCTTACTTTGCCTTTTTAGTTTTGTTAACTGTTTCCTTCTCTGTATAGAAGTTTTTATTTTGATGTAGTCCCAATGGTTTATTTTTGCTTTTATTTCCCTTGCCTCAGGAGACATATCTAGAAAAATGTTGCAATGGCCTTAATGCTCTTGTATTAACTTAAAATATTTATTCAGACTTCCTGAGTTTTTACTTAATGTCTTATTTCTGTTTTGGGACCCCATCCAGGATACCACATTACAGATAGATTATTAATTCTTGGCCATGAGTTGGTGTAGTTAATTTTTAGCCATAGGGGAACGATTAGTTTCTTTTGAGACCACATGGGAGTAAAATACCAAAGTATTTATATATATACGTATATATATATATGTGTGTGTGTATATACACATATAAATACATTTATATATATATACGTATATATATACATTTATACGTATATGTATATATATGTGTCTGTGTGTGTGTGTATATGTATATAATATACCCCAGCTCTGTTGCCTTTAACTTTGCTGTGCTTTCTTTTTCTGGTTAAATAAAAATATAGCTGGCTTCTACTTGTGTGACTTCCTTTAATTTACAGTTGAGATTTAAGGGCATAGGTTCTCAACTCTACCTGTACATTAGTATTATGTGGGTAGGTTTGAAAAACATTAATGCCTAGGTTTTACCCCAGACCAATTAAATGAGAATCCTTGAATGAGCAACCCAGGAATGGCATCAGTATGTTTTACAGCTCCCCAGGTGATGCCAGTGTGCAGCCAGGATTGAGAACTCCTGCTTTAGGGGTTGAGTATTCTCTCCTCAAGTTTTATAACTTCTCTGAGAAGAAATATAAGTTGGCAGCCACTGGTTTGATCTTTTACAGCATTGGCTCTCAGCTGTGGCAAAACTGGAAACCATTTTCTCTGGCATCCATTGAGGGAGACATATGCATATTCAAAGGCAGTGATGTAAGAGTTGATAGTTTTGTTGTATCTGGATGATTTGAATGTGTGTACCATAACCTCTCATGGTTATAGTTTAACATTACAGGATAGGGGTAGATGGTACCTAGTATGATATGTTAATTATAAGTCTGAACATTCTAGCTTTATCATATTACTGCAATTATGCTTACTGAAATTATTATTCCTGAAGGTGATAATGGGAAGGGGGGGTATTCTAACATTCAAACCAAATATATAGAAAAGGAAGGAGAATAATTTAACTACTCCTATTTTTTTTAGGCTAAATAAAATTTCCACTTATACCAACTACAATGACAATCAGAAGATCTGTGTAGATGCATACATAAATTTCTAGGAATGAAAGTCTACATGTAATTTAATCCTAAAGAGTTAGTTATAATTACTCCAACTGCCAGTCCTGTGTATGTGTGTGTGTTTAAAAAATTAAATACAGCAGAAAGAAGGATTACTTGTGTTATCAATAGTCCATTGTGCTGAGGAGTGCTTTCAAACATTTATGCTATACATTCCAGCTTTTTAGAACATTAGGCTATAAATATATATATTAAAATATAACATAAAATATGTTACTTTATAATAAAAAATGGTGAAATTTGGGGAAATCTAGATCTTCAATCTGTCACAGATATAAGTAAGCCATGAGAAAATGAAGTTGTTATTTAGAATCTTGGTGTGTGTTCTAAACACTATAAAGTCACATTGTCCACACAATTAAATGAATTTTTCCTCTTTTTGATTAGTCACTGAATCAAGAGAATCCAAACACAGCATCAAAGACTATGTGAATATACTAATATATGCACTCTATCACACACATTTATGCAGCTGCCAGGATAAAAATGTTGTTAATTCCTTTTAATAAAAATAATAACCTATGAGATAATTATGGTTAATTTTTTTACAGATGAGGAAGCTCAGGGAAGTGATATAAATTTATCTGAGTTGTCAGAAGTAGTCTGACAACTGATGTTAATAGATTTCAACAATGCTAGTTATTTGCTTTTTAATTTGAAAATCAACACATTAGTTAGATATTTTTTACTTAAGAATGAAGGATAGCCAAAGTTTATGGAATAGAGACGTTCCTTTGAAGTAAGGAAATAAGTATATTAGTAGGGAAATATGGTTAAAGGAGATTTGACTTATATTTGTATTTTGTTTAATAATTTAAAATAAAACTTTATATAAAATTAAAAGAAATATAAATTAATAATATTTTAGATTCTGGGTAGTGAGAATATGAGCATTTACTATGGTATTCTTTATACTTTTCTGTTTCCATTAAAAGTTTCAGAAAAACATCCTAAAATTTAGAATATGCAAAAATAACTCATTATAATTGTTAGTAACCAATCCTATTCAAGTCTCACATTTCCTTTCAAGGGGACCATGGCCCAGAGAATTTGACTTGTAGAAAGACCTTTATTCAGTCTTAATTCAGGAATGAAACACAACCAAATATCTACAAATAGAATAAAATGAGAAGTGTCAATAACAATGACCTGGCTCATGATTCCTATTTCCTTTTATTTGAAAACTCAAGATGTAGATTGATTTATTTTGTTATTTGTTGTGATATTTCCTTCAATGCATTAAATGGAGCCTTTGGATCATTTTATGGAATAGGAAAATCCACTCTCAATTTAAAACAAACTCATCTCTCTAGAAATTAAAATTCACATCTTGAATTATATACCAATTAGTGTATTGCTAAAAGTTTGGCCAAGGTTTCAAAGATATTTCCTGATATGCAGTTGTGAGTCAATGGAGATTCTGGTGTGGAAGGAGAAATCTGGGCATGGTGGATATGTTGATGAAGAAGTGAGGTGGAAGTTGGTGATGTATGGGCAGTGCTATGAAACTTCAGCCAAGAGGGAGATCCCTGCTCAAAGCAGTCCTGGTGACCAGGTTATACTGGGTGACTGAGACAGAAGAATAACTGCTTAAGTGCCAGAGACATGTTTGGCCAGAAGTGTCAATGGCAACCCCCAGTTTTTATGACAGTTGAGATATATTTTATCTTTGTACTCAGGATCTGTTCTGGTCCAGTGTTCCTTCACATGAATGAAAACTTTTCAGTCTCTATTCCAAATTCCCATTTTAGTTGACCATCAGAAAAATAACACCTAATTGTGCCATTAGTATTTATTTGCCTTTGTATAGTCAGTCATCTTTGAGGACACTAATCTGAAAATTTCCTTAGTATAATAGTATAATCAGAGGAAACCCCAAGACACCTGTTAAGGTGTGGCAACAAGTTGCAACTTTTCTACATCGAACTTAAGAAGATAGATTGAACAAACTATTGACCTCTATGCTGAAATAATAAGAAATGAATCCTCCTATGGCATATAAAAAGAAAAAAAGCCTTACTTTCCTTTGATAATGTGAACTTAAGCCATCATCGAATGGGCTTTTCGGTAATCTCTTTTGGAAATTGGGTCTTTCATAGGAGTAAATAGCTTCATTCACTGCATCTTCTCAGAGATCTAGGAAGTAGGAACTTCAGGCTTTTAACTACTTAAAAGAAAACTTCTAAGTTAAATAAAATTTAAAATAATTATATGAGGAAATAAATTCAGGAGAAATCAAATGTGCACAGTATGTGCAACCTGAATTATTCCTATCAAGGTTAAAGTGCTGGAAATACCTGTATTCTATTCCCCTCCCTCCCCCCCATCTTACTGCTTTCTGGCTTACTTACTCAATTTTCTCTCCATGGAACTATACTCCCTCCATACCAATAGATCAATTCCCAGTTTCTCTTTGGGACTACCAGGCATTGGGTTGTGGGCTAGGGCACATGATATATAAATGAAATTACATAAGCTACTAGAGAAGTTAATAGGCATTAGATTAAAAAGAGATATCTAAGGAACTATGGGAGGATTTTATTCATAGGAGTGATTGATATGATTGGGTCTGAATTTTAGAGAGATAACAATTTTAGAGAGTACAACATAAAGTTAGAGAGATCTGAGGGGGCTTCTGCAAATGGCCCTTAAGAGAAATAAAATGGCCCAAAGTATGACAATTAGAGTGGAAGGTGGAGATGGATTCCAAACAGTTTAAGAGAATTAGCTGGGCTTCATAATACAATGAAACAGTGTGAAATGATCACAAGGAAGCAGCAATCCTATGAGGGATTATGAGTAGAAAAATACTTCAGTGAAATGAATTTTGAATTCAGTTTTAAAAACACTGAATTTGAGGGATGCCTGGGTAGCTCAGTCGGTTAAGTGCTGACTTCACTCAGGTCATGATCTCTCAGTTTGTGGGTTTGAGCCCTGCATCAGGCTCTGTGCTGACAGCTTGGAACCTGGAGTCAGCTTTGGATTCTGTATCTCCCTCTCTCTCTGCCACCACCTCTCTCTCTCTCTCTCTCTCTCTCTCTCTCAAAGTAAATAAACATTAAAAATATATAAAAACATTGAATTTGAGGTGGTATATAGAAAATTATTTTGAACTGATGCTCCAATTCTCCTTTCTCTGGTAAAAGGGATAATAGGTTGTTATCTCCAGTCTCTACTTGCTATCAAGAAGAAAAATTATCTTTTGTCAATAATAATTCAAGGAAGCTAATAGATATTTTAGAAAATCTCCCAATTTCTTCATTTTCCCTTAACCTTAGATCATTATTTGATACATGATTCCACCTGCTGACCATAAAATAATGAGATCCACTTTTATAAATCACACAGTCAATGTCCTCTCTTCTCTAAACTGATCTCAAGCATAGGTCAGCAAAGGTGTGCTTTGAGGTGTAAATAGTTTAATCTTTCTTAGTGGCTCAACTATTTCTTTATTGCCATACTCCCTATTTTATTTTTCTTTAAAAATTTTTAAAATTTATTTTTGAAAGAGAGAGACAGAGCATGAGCAGGGGAGGGGCAGAGAGAGGGAGGGGGACACAGAATCTGAAGCAGGCTTCAGGCTCTGAGCTGTCAGCACAGAACCCGACATGGGGCTCGAATCACAAACCACTAATGAGCTGAAGTTGTACACTTAACTGACTGAGCCACCCAGGGGCCCCTCTTCCTTTCTTTCTTATTTTATTTTAATTCCCAGTTAACATGCAGTATTATATTAGTTTCAGGTATACAATAGAGTGATTCAACAATCCCATGCAACACCTGGTGCTCATCACAGGTGCAACCCTTAATCCCCATCACCTATTTCACCCATCCCCAATGTAAATCATCAGTTTGTTCTCTACAGTTAAGAGTTTGTTCCTTGGTCTGTCTGTCTGTCTGTCTCTATCTCTCTCCCTCTCTTTCCCTCCCTCCCTCTCTCTCTTTCTCTTACACTTTGGTCATTTGCTTTGTTTCTTAAACTCCACATATGAGTGAAATCATATGGTATTTGTCTTTCTCTGACTGACTTATTTCATTCAGCATATACTCTCCAGCTCCATCCATATTGCTATAAATGGCAAGATTCCACCCTTTCCTATGGCTGAACAATATTTTGTGCATATTTTTTATAAATAAATATATATGTATATATATATAATATTTATATAAATCATCTTCTTTATCCACTCATCTGTTAATGGACACCTGTGCTGCTTCCATAATTTGGCTATTGTAGATAATGCTGCTATAAGCATAGGGGTGCATGTATCCATGTGTTATACCACATCAATAAAAGAAAAGATCATCTCAATAGACATGGAAAAAGTATTTGACAAAGTAAAATATTCCTCAACAAAGTATGTTTAGATGGAACATACCTAGCATAATAAAGGCCATATATGAAAAACCCACAGTGAATATTATACTCAATAGTAAAGTACTGAGAGCTTTTCCCTTACGATTAGGAATAAGACAAAGATGTCCATTCTCACCACTTTTATTCTACATAGTACTAGAAGTCCTAGCCACAGCAGTTAGACAGAAAAAAGAAATAAAAGGCATCCAAATCAGTAAGGAATAAGTAAAACTCTCACTATTTGCAGATAACATGATACCATATACAAAAAACATTAAAGCCACCACTAAAAAGCTGATAAATGAATTCAGTAAAGTTGTAGGATACAAAATTAATGTGCAGAAATCTGTTGCAGTTCTATACAGTAGTAATGAAGCAACAGAAAGAGAAATTAAGAAAACAATCCCATTTACAATTGCACCAAAAATAAGATAAATAGGAATAAACCTAACTAAAGAGCTGAAAGACCTATATTCTGAAAACTATAAAATACTGATAAAAGAAATTGAAGATGAAACAAAGAAATGGAAAAGACATTTCATGCTTATGGATTGGAAGAACAAATATTGTTAAAATGTCTATTGTACCCAAAGCAGTCTACAGATTTGGTGTAATCTCTATCAAAATATCTATTTCTTAAGAATTTAAAGCCAACTGTTAAAATATAAATGCCTCCTAGTATAATGTAACTCATTAAGCCATTAACCATTAAGGTTTTAGGTACAAAAGTGTCAGTCACTTTAGTCTGAGAGTATCTTCTAAAGTTTTGGGACTAAGGAAATAAATCTCGGTTCATCTGAATGGAGAAAAAAATATATTTATCTGTTAGAAAAGTATTTCAGCCAAAAAGTATATCAAAAATAAATAAATCCTACTAATGATGGCTTAAACAACTGGGAGTTTATTGATCCTATATAGCAAGAAATATGGAGGTAGGCAGCTGTTGACATTGACTCAGCTGCTCGACAATTTAATCAAGAACCCTGGGGCCAGGAGCAGCATGTGGGTGGCTCAGTCGGTTGAGCATCTGACTCTTGGTTTTGTCTCAGGTCATGATCTTGCAGTTTGTGAGACAGAGCTCCATGTCAGACTCCTTGCTGACAGCATACAGCCTGTTTGGAATTCTCTCTCCGCCCCTCACCCACTCATTTCCTTCTCTCTCTTTCTCTCTCTCACAAAAATAAATAAATAAAATTAAAAAAATTAAGAACCCTGGACCCATTGTTACATTTTTTCCTCCATTCTTTGTGGGTTGCCTTTTCATCCTTGAGTTATTGCTCTATGGTCTCTAGGAAACATGACCACAGTCAAAAGTAGAAAGTGAGGCAAAGGGAGGGACAAGAGATGTAATTATGCTTTAGGGAAGAAAACATTTCCCAGAATGTTTTTTTCCTCTTAAATTATCATTGCCTAAAAGTTGAGGTTGTGGGGGGAGAAAAAAGAAGTTGAGAATGGGCCCTTTTCCCAAGTATCAATAATTTTGGCCAAATATTTGAATAAAATTAGGGTCTGCTAACAGGCAAATGAGTTAGGTGAAATTTCTGTAGGGTAAAAACAGGAGGTTTCACTTAGGTATCTGTGTGTTCTGGAAATAATATAAGAAAAAATTTCTACCTACATAGGCTTTTGTCTCATTTTCTTTCATGCAAGGAAAAGGGTGGTAGGACCACAGAATATAGCATTTTTTCCCTACCTCATGGGGGCAGGATTTAAGTATGTAGAGGGACTGTTTTCTGATTTTATTATTATAGGTATCCGTTTCTAAGATGTATATTTAAATTTTTAATGTTTTTATTTTTGAGAGAGAAAGAGGTAGACCACAAGCAGGGAAGGTGCAGAGAAAGAGGGCGATACATAATCTGAAGAAGGCTTCAAGCTCTGAGGTGTTGACACAAAGCCTGACTTGGGGGTCAAACTCACAGACAATGAGATCATGACCTGACCTAAGCCGAAGTCAGACGCTTAACTGACTAAGCCACACAGGCGCCCCACTAAGGTATATATTTTAAAGTGTGTATTCTAGATATATATCATGGCAAAATTCTTCTGAAGCAGTGGAAGATTGAGTGGCTGATCTAAATATGGTTCTTAAGAAGTAGAGAGGATGGCGATTTGGAAAAGTAAGAAGATTTACTTTAAATGGGCAGAGACTAATGGTGGCTGAAGAATCCAAAGAAGAAGCATACTTAGGAGATTACAAACATAGTACTGTTCTTACTGGGAGTGGGGGCATTTGGGTTAGCGGAGCACCACAGTTCTCCTTCTACCTAATCTTAAAAACATGAAGTCATAGAGGGCATAAAGTATGGATGTCACTTGAACAATGGCCTCTCTTGTTATAACCAGGGTGTGAAACCAGGAATGTCAGTACACAGTGCAAGCTACTATTCAGAATCTGAAAGAAACATGGCAGCTTATAGTGGTATTCTAAACCTGAGAGCGTGATTCAAGACATCTCATGTTGGACACTGCTACCCTGACTCCTCACTCATTTTCTTTTCTCTGTGTCATTGGTCAACTATGGCTCTGCTTAGAGGAAAATATATAGCCTTATAGGTATGTATCTAATAAAGAAAAGCTGAAGATTGACGATCTAGGTAACTATCTCAGGAACATAGGAGAATAGTCGCAAATTAAACCCAAATAAATTAGAGCAAGGAAATATGTGGATAAAGCATCAATTGATAAAACAAAATAAATGCACAATAAAGAAAACATAGCTTATAATGGGTTCTTTGGAAACACATTTTTAAAAAATTTTTTAATGTTTTTATTTATTTCTGAGAGAAAGAGAGACAGTGTAAGCAGGAGAGGGTCAGAGAGAGAAAGGGAGACACAGAATCCAAAACAGGCTCCAGACTCTGAGCTGGCTGTCAGCACAGAGCCCAATGTGGGGCTCGAACCCACAAACCGTTAGATCATGACCCGAGCCAAAGTTGGATGCCTAACCGACTGAGCCACCCAGGCGCCCCACTTTGGAAATACTTTAAAACTGACACACTGCTCTTTATCTGGACAAGGAAGCTGTTTGTGTATTTCAGGCAACATACAAGGGTTTCATAAGATTTAAAATAGTTTTTTTAACATCAGGGTCATGGGAATATTAACAATTCTTTGTAATATCTCAATTTAGTACAGGAAACAAAATATGGCCATGCTACCAAAAAGCTGAGTCTTGCTTCTGGAATCTCAGTTGCCTTCTCTTTCTGATACATCTTTGTTTTTATTGTCAAATCATTTTAAAACATAATGTAGCCTGAGTCTAATGGGTCTTTTGTCTTCTGGAAGTCTGCTCTTTACCTTACATGGTCAGAGTAGTGCAGAAATATTAGACATAAATGAACATGTTACTTCATTGGAAAACAATGGAATCTGGGCAGAATGTATACTTACTTTATTAAGACTCAATTCTCCCTCATGGCTGTGGTATTTGGATTGTTAATATTCTAATACAAACAAAGGGAAGTGTTTAGGCTCCCAAATGAAGTTGGAGTGATAATGTCCTTAACAAAGGGTGAGAGTTTAGAGAAATGAAGAATAAAATGGATCTTGATGGAGGCTTTTGAGTTAACCTCATATAGACTGACACTAGAAAGAAACTGGCATGCACTTTGCTCATAGGGAACAAAGCCAGTTAATGTCATATTCATTATTGTCTTGAAAAATGCCCTTGACTCACAGAGCTTTATTAAATTCTTGATGTAGTTGAAGATTAGCCATTTTTTGAAGAATTCCTTGTGAGTACATTTTGCACGTAATGAATGAATTTTCAGAGATGGCCATTCTTGCCCCTTTAGGGTCAGCTAGCAGTCTTTAGATTTCTGACTCGCTGTGGTCTGTTAGAGGTAAAATGGTGGCAGGATAAAGACTGAGACAAAACTCCAATTATAAAGGGAGAATAAAAACAGCATGACTTGAGGTAGAACAACAAAAGACTGTAAGGAACTTGATGCAGGAGTTTGCCTTAAACATCCTTGTATCATATTGTAGAAGCAACACAATTTGTTTTTCTTTGAACCAAACTGAATTGAATTAAATTGGATTGAACTGAATGAGGCTCTGGATCATGAGAGGCAGCCTGAAAGTAAAATCAGACCTTTGAAAATACACCAAGTGTGAAATGAGCCAGAGGGGGGGAAAAGTGACATTTGGAGGGGTAGTGACACAAACTGGCCCATGACCAAACTTCCCCTCTCCCAAAACATAAAAATTAATGAAGGAAGAATGGACAGGATGAAAGAGAGAAACATAATATGCAGAAATCACATAAACAGAGATGAATAAAATGTTAACTACCCTGTTCTCTAAACCCAGTGGCCTTGTACATAGTTAGGGCTCAATAAATATTAGCTGCTTATATTTCCTTCTTTAAAAATCATTAGTAAAAATAATTAGTTTAAATATATAGTAGTTGAGCCATACTATGGGCCAGACTGCTTACAATTTACATGGCATATCTCAATTAAATTTCATTTAAAAAACTTATGTCTCCTTTTTGTATTTCTGTTTGACAAAAGGTTGAAGAGTCTTAGAGAGATTGGAACTACTTTTCCAAAGTGGCACAAGTAGGTGACATGTTCTGAATGAAGGAATGAATGAATAATCAATAAAGACATGATGTGCAAGTTTATGATTCAGTGTGCATGTGTGTGCATGTGTGTGTGTATAAATGTATTTCTTTTTTCTGCCCTTATTAGCTGTCTACTTGGCTCATTCTTCATTAGTTAACTATACTCATTAGCACAAAAGTCTTTAGTAGTTTTATTCTAATAGTCTTAGAAATACTAACAAGAATATCTAACTAACAAGAACATCTCTGGGGCGCCTGGGTGGCTTAGTCGGTTAAGCGTCCGACTTTCGCTTAGGTCATGATCTCGCGGTTCGTGGGTTCGAGCCCCGCGTCGGGCTCTGTGCTGGCTGCCAGCTCAGAGCCTGGAGCCTGTTTCAGTCTGTGACTCCCTCTCTCTCTGACCCTCCCCTGCTCACGCTGTCTCTCTCTCTCTCCTAGAAATAAATAAAACATTAAAAAAAAAAAAAAAAAAAAGAACATCTCTGTAAAGAAGCCATTTAGCATATATTCTTGGAGCCAGACTGGCTTGAATACTAGCTACACAACTCAATACTGTTATAAACTTGGGCAAGTTTCTTAGCTTCCACCTGCTTCAGCTTCCTTACCTATAACATGAGGTTAAAAATATCATTGACTTCAGTGTTGTTTTTCTGATCACTGAATGAGTTATTCTAAGTAATTAACTTAGACAAATAGGAACCACACTACATAAAAGTTAACTGTTTCATTATTTCCCTAATTTTATTGCCTTGCAGAGTGAGGGTGTCCTAATTTTCCCCCAAGACACTTAGAAATGGGCCATAGATGAGGAAATGGGAATGAGAGAGGAGAAACGAAAATATGAAACCAATAAGAGAGGTTAAGTTCTCCTTTTTTTAGTGACACATTTGACATCTGACCCATGTTCAGTTGAAAAAGGCTTGACACTCTGGATTGGATTTCCTAGGGAACTAACATCCAATTCTCTCTCCAAAAGGCAAGTTTTGAAGTGTGAGAGGCAGATTTAAGGAACTACAGTGACATAGGTTCATTTCTCTTGGGGCTAATCTAAGACAACAGCAATTCACAGGCAGAACAGAGATTTACTCAGACCCATGACTTTACATTACCTTGTGTTTTCTCTCTTGGGTAGAAGTTTGGAATGCATAGCAGCTCTGTGATCCAAAGCAACTTGCTTGCCCCATAATATGATACAAAGTGGTAATAGCCAGGAGTCTTGAGAAATGAGTCAGAAGTAGATATTGCTCTTTTGGTTCCAAGTTGCGGAAGCTTTGCTGTCATCCACTGCCTGCAAAGATGTTTCTGTCCCAGATAGAGGTGAGGATACATGAATGTGGGGGAGGACACAGAACACGGAAAGGCATTGGTATTAATCTGATCAATGAATTCAATAAAGGGTGCCAACTGACTATGGAGCTGTCCGGCAGGAAATGTGTAAAAGCCCCCAGTGAAAACATGATTTTTGTTAGTCTCCTGCTTTCATCATGCAGATCCCTTGAGGCAGCCAAACTGGCACATGAAGGGACTTTCACTATCTCCATTGCTGCCTAATGTCCTTCATGGGAGATTTCTGGGCCTCAGATTTACCTCAAATATGAAATACCATTAACTTTAACCTCTTATTAATCCAGTGTATGGCCAAGAGCCAGGATTTTCCATTAGTCCCCCTTATATTGCCAGTTACTCCTTGGTTACTCAACATATGTATTTTTTCATCTCTTCCTTTAAGAATGACCCTGGTTAAAAACCAGAAAAATACTGATGTTACCTTGGATACGGGCCACATTACTGTTCATTACTTGCTTGAAAAGGAAAAAAATGCAAACAAGAATTATTCTTCATAAACTTGGTTTAAAGCAAGTTTGTGAGTCATTTTATGAATGGCTCCCGCTTCAAATTAGGGCTCCTGTTTCCGCTTCCAATGAGCCTCTAGTATTACATCTAATATTGTTTCCTCTCAGCAATTGAAATGTACATCCCTGCTGGGTTGGTAAGAATAGAATTTCTTTCCGGAATTCTTTCTTCTTTCTGAATTGCTTCATTTTACTTCCCCCAAAACTAAAATAAAGTAATTTGTACCTAAAACTAGACAAAATTAACCTCATGGCTTGTTCTGCTTTTAGTTTGAGACCTGACTGCTTGGCACAGAAGGCTGCTTTCACTCATGGCCCCACTTCTTAACCTCTCCTCACATTCTTCAGGCAGGAAGAAAATGGCTCCCATCGGTAGCAAATGGTCTCAGTCAAGAGAAACTGTTCAAAGGGTTTTAGAACTCACTATTTGTGAAGGCTAATAAAAATGAAAGTTTTGATGTCAGAGTCTATGCTACCCATACCACAGGCATCATCCTATTTCTTCCCTCCTGGGTATGTGTTCACTGCCCTCAGTTCTAATTGCTCAGACTGGCATCTATGTAAGTCAGGCTTCTGAGTGCTCCAAGAACTATCGCATCTTGTTTTTGTGTTATTGAGCATACAAGCCATATCTAAAAGGCCTGCCTCACTTTCCTTTCTTAAATGGTTACGTCAAGATGACAAAAAATATTTGTTGTCAATCTACCTTCCTTTGTACATGGCAGACCTTACTAATTAAGACTGTACTCTTTCCTGCTGATACAGAATCCTCCTCAACATAATGTTTGGGAATGCTAGTACCAGTTTAGCACTGTCATGCATGGAAACAACTCCCCTACTTACCTCTTCCCCAAAACCCTATATTCAACCTGCTCTAGGCTTGAAGAACCCAAGTCCTTCAACATTGTTATTTAGGTAATGGATAAGAATCAGAGAGCACAGATATTTGATAGGATGAACTATACCATGCATAATGAACCTTTGATCTAAACTTCTGTTAAGTACTGGGTTGGTGGGGGGGGTGTGGAGAGGGAGGAAAAAGTTCCATGTAAGTAACAATCAATAATTTTTATCATGTATTCAATTTTAAAAATCAGTAAATAGTTGCCATGCCAACATACGTTTTAATATTGTCACTAATTCAACCATTATCACATGCACTAGGCAGAAAAAAGAAAGAATGCAAGAAGGAGACTATAATCAAGAAAGTGAAACCTTCCTAGAAATACTCAGCATGCTTCCACTTATATATCACTGGCCAGAACTTGGCTACATAACTGCCTCTAACTGTTAGGGAACCCAGGCAATACTGCTTTTTAAAACTAACACATAGGTGTCCCTAATAATGGGAATTTTTGTTAGAAAAGTAAAAGAGAAGAGATTTGGGGTAACTAACCATGTCTGACACAGCCCCCTTTCATAATAATATCTTTTTCTTATAATTTATCAGAGGCAAAATTACATGTTTGCTGTCTGTGTTGATAGACTGTGAGCTCTGAGCTTGCTGAGGATATGTTTGATTTTTTCTGACCATTTTATTTCCAAGAAATGCATCAGTGTCTATAATATAATAGGAACACAAAACATATTTGTTAAAAAATGAATAAACTTCTACCACACTTTCCTAGTTCAGGTAAGCAATATCTTCTACCTGGTTTACCTCCTCTCAATTGGTCTTCTTGCTTTCACTCTACTGGCTGATTCCTCTAAAATGATCTGTAACAAAGTTAAACCACTCAAGAGTTTACCATTTCCTTAAGAATAAAGCTCAGATTCCTGAACATGATCTACAAAGACCTTGATTACTTGATACTCATATATGTTTCTTGCCTCATCATTTACCTCTCCCTGTTTCTCACTGAATTTCTATGGTAACTATTTTTCAGTTCCTCAAAGGAGCTATACTCTTTTTTTTCACTTGAGGTATAATTTACATACACTATAATTCACTCTTGTTTTTGTATATAGTTATGTACTTTGACAAAATGAATAGAGTTATGTGACTACACTATGATCAATATATATAACATTTCTATGACCCCCCCAAATTCCATCATGTCCAATCAACCTCTGCCTGGTAACCAATGGTCAGATTTCTGAACCTTTGGTTTTCTTCTTTTTTTCAGAAAAATATGTAAATAAAATCATGCAGCATGGAGCCCTTTGAGTCTGGATACTTTTACTTAGCATAATGCTTTTGAAATTATTAATCCATATTGGAAGATTTATTAGTAATGTGCTGCTTATTCCTGAGTGGTGATACATTGTGAGTGTACCACCAATTATCCATTCATCAGTTAAAGAACATTAGCATTGCTTCCAGTTTGGAGTTATTAGGAATAAAACCACTATAAAGGCTTTTGTATAAATATGTTATCATTTTGCCTTGGACTGGGATTATTAGATTGTATGTTGAGCATTATGTTTAATTTTTTTTTATGTTTTATTTATTTCTAGGAGAGACAGAGAGAGAGAGAGAGAGAGAGAGAGAGAGACAGAGACAGAGAGAGACAGCGTGAGCAGGGGAGGGTCAAAGAGAGAGGGAGTCACAGACTGAAACAGGCTCCAGGCTCTGAGCTGGCAGTCAGCACAGAGCCCGACGCAGGGCCCGAACCCACGAACCGCGAGATCATGACCTAAGCAAAAGTCGGACGCTTAACCGACTAAGCCACCCAGGCGCCCCGCATTATGTTTAAATTTATAATAAACTACTTTCTACACTGTTTTCCAAAGTGGCTATACCAGTTTGCTTTTCTACAATATTCTTTTAATGTTCACCCTTTTGCTTATCTTGCTATTACTCCATTCATGTACTTCACTCCACTCACTAATACTTATACTTTAGGCTTCAGCTTGGTAATTGCTTTCTCTGGGAAATCCTTCCTTGCTCCCAGGTCTGGATTGATGTATCTCCTGTGGTCTGTTATATTATTGTATATCTCATTAATTAGTATTGCATAATCTAAAAGAATACAAAAATAAGGCTATTTCAATCTCAATTTGAACTGAACTTGCAAGATCACAGATGCCAACTATCCCATGATTCAAAGGGATGTGCCATACTATATTAGAATTTATAAAGGAGTTAGCCCCTATCTATTTTTTCAGCTGTGGCTTAGCACTTATTGCATAATATATAAGAGAACTGAGGTTACACATCTGGGAGATAAAATTTCCTTGGAAAACCAATATGTAATGAGGCCACAGACTCTGTTCTTTAGGAGACACAAAGAGAATGCTTCCATTTCCCATCAAGATAAGTGAGAGAAGAATGCAGAAGAACACTTGGATAGCTTGATCTTTGTTCACTAATATCTGTGAGAGCAGAGCAGCTGGTGCTGAATCCTTTACCATGAAGGCCTAACAATGTGAGATTTTTACTAGATGACCTCTGTGATGGCAGAGAAAACAGATGTGATGCCCACTGGGGAAATTATGAATACCTAGAATTTTCAGGGCAAAGTATGTGTGAATATTTCTCTTGGACCATTTGAGGGCTATATAATAGTCTTCTTGTACCCATCTTAAAAAGAACCTATGTGTACTGCCTAAAAAGGTAATGAATGAGATTTCCAACAGAGTCTGTGTTAAGTGGAGTGTGTCTAGTAGAGGTACTGATCATAGTAAGAGAAATAAAGATAAAGATCCAAAATAATGATGATGGTCACCCACAGATGTACTCTAAAGGAGATAGAGACTATGGCTGCACCAGCAATGAAGGGCCCTTTCTCCCGTTTGTCTCATTCCCTCACATAAACATCATCAAACTAGAAGAGGTAGAGAGATATCTATTGTAGGGGGTGGGGGGAGAGGGGATGTAAATGTTAGGAGAATGAATTAGAAGAGAGGATATGAAAAATAATAAATAATTTATTTGGCCCTTATATTTTGACATTCAGCTTATGGTCAATTATTTACTACTCTAATTGATTACACAAATAAACATTTTGATGTATAGATCTTCATCTATATTCCTTATCATTTTCTTAGACAATATTCTTGGATGTGGAACAATTGGCACTCAAAGTCCTAACAGTTTTGAAATCCTTACAACATAACTTTTAAATTATAGTCCAAAATGGTTTATGATTTACATTCATAAAAGTATATTCCTTGATAAATCCTCACCAACAAAATTAGTTTTAATATCTATTAAATTGATTAATGCAAAACGAGAAATATCATTGTTTTAAATCTAATCTTCATGGGATTACATTTTGTTGTATGTTTATTTTCCACTATATTTTCTCTGGCTAACTTGTTAGTTAATATCTGTTAACACTATTTCTAATCAGAAGACTATATTTTTACCTAGATGAGATAAATTAAGGCAAGGAATGTACATTTTGATATTTCTAGGCCTCGTCATGTCCTGTGTATTTATTCCTGAGAAAAATTGCATTTTCAAACATAAACAACTGTGTTATCCTATCAATCTTTCTTTAATGCATATTCTCCCTTCTTGCTCATCTAGAAAATCAATCCAACCAATTAATGTGTTGGAGAATGGAAAAAAAAAAAGATGATGCTTCTGTATGGCAGCCCTTCCTGTCACTTGGAAATGCATCTTAAATGTTTCGAGGAACATTAGCATGAGTGTATGAATGGACATCCCCAGAGAAAGAGAGAGAGGGAAAAGGAAGGAAGGAGAATATGTAGATGTTCATGTGGGTGTGTCGGGGATAGAAGAGGTAGGACAATTGTTACTTAAATGCATCTCCCGTTTTAATTTAATTATAGCATTCCAGGACACAGAAAGGAGGGAGAGAAAAGATGAACATTTTATTTCCTATTTTCTGAGATGGCTGATTAAAGTATATAGTAGGAGACTACATTTCCTTTGAATTGATTGAAGAAATAGGAAATCAAATGAGTTTTCTTGGAAGAACCTAGACCAGGACTGAGAAATACGAAGGAGCTTATCTCTCAGCATTCTTTCCTTTTTTATAGGATCTTGGTCAAATACGCCATTGCAAGTAACTTGGTCTCAGCCCAGAGAGACAATTAGTCAAGAAGAAAATAAAAAATAGTATCAACCACACTTATTTTCTGGTGCTTACTGACTCCCAGACATTAGTAAACAATTGTTCCACATACACTGTATTATTTAACCTTATGTCAATCTCACGAAATTAGCATAATAATTATGCTGAGTTTATAGAAGAAACTGAGGTTTAAAGATGGTGAGTTACTTATCCAATATCACACAACTAACAAATGGCACAGGTGGCATTTACACTGAGGATATTTTGAAATTCTAGAGCTCATGGTTCTAAACACTGGGCCTATCATTTCAGCTTCAGTCCTACCCATCTGGCCTCATGTTGCCCTTGTCCTTTCCAAACACACCAAGCCACCCTCCCAAACCCACCTTCTTGGGACTCTTTCATTTTTGTTATTAATGTGAGGGTCTAGTGTAAAATGAAAATGTGGGGCTCCAGATCAGGTTGAAGATGATAACCTTTCCTTCCCATGAGGATGCCATCTCAAACCAGAGAAGATGAGTGATCCTGGGGATTCTGGAGATAACAACTACTATATCAGGAGATACAAGAGATCTAGAAAAGTAGGAAATAGGATAAGCAAGAGGTCCCTGGCAAGTCATCTGCCTAATAAGCCATGGCACTGGCAGGTAGAATTAGGGATGACTGCCTCCTTGCTTTACCCAGAGATGTTGTAGGATTTGTGTCCAAACCTGACCTTCCATATCCAGGCCCCTGCTGGGGGCAGAGAGTCATAGTGAAATACAGCCCTCCCTAACCCAACCAATGTGACCAAGTCACCAACTCTGGAGAAAGAAAGGAACAGTAGGGGATAAGAACATGGCAGCAGAGGGGCGTCTGTAGGTTCAGCATCAGACTTTGGCTCAGGTTATGATCTCATGGTTCGTGGGTTTGAGCCCCACATCAGGCTCTGTGCTGGCAGCTTGGAGCCTGGAGCCGGCATCAGATTCTGTATCTCCCTCTCTCTCTGCCCCTCCCCCCACTCACACTCTGTCCCTCTCTCTCTCAAAAACAAGTAAACATTAAAAAAATTAGAAAAAATAAAAAAGAACGTGGCAGCTGAGAACAAATAACTAAGAACACATCCCAGTGAACAAGGTGGGGAGCAGGACAATGTGTAAGCTAAGAAGTCTCTAGTGCTTCCTCCATTATCCTATTAGATTTCACTTAAAACACATAAGTCTAAAGATAAAATTATTAAGTATTTCAAGATGCCAGTTACAAAGTGTTAAATCTTAAGTATAGGGTCCCTCTGAGTGCAGGGCTCTTCTGAGCACTAGTTCCAGGGAAACTGTACTGCATAGCTGCACACATGTGAAACTAGTCCTGGTTTCCATTCTCTTAATTTAGTCAAGGAGGAAAGAGAGAGGATGCTTTGTTTAAAGAGACTATATTTTGATCTTGTATAGATTTCTTATTTTGATGACAATATAGTATAAAGGTTAAGAGTCTGAGTTTAGGTATATTCAGAAATGGATTTGAGTTCCAACTCCTCAAACCAGATGATTTGGGGAAAACATTTCAATCTCTCAAAGTCTAGATGTTCTCTTATAAAACTGGCTTAAAGCATATCTTGAAATTTCAACAAAGAGCCTGGCATATATTATTGTTGTTAATAAATCTTGCAATTATTATTGTTGATCTTTGTTACATAATCAAATTTGGAACTTTTTAAATAAACTATTACTCACTAAAAATGTTTGTCTCCTAACTTGTGTATTATCACACCTAACACTCACAATAAATTTAATCATTACAGTAAATAATGTCTTGAGCTATAAGTATGTACCAGGTGCTTCCTAAGAGTGTCATATTCATTATTGTATCCTATATCCATAACGACTTCTCAAGGAAGTATTGTCAAAACATTTTATAGATGAAGAAACTTAAGGTAAGGAAAGTTACACACATGCCCAAGATGTAATAGGTGATGTGATAGTAGGATCTAATCTGCAGTCTTTCTGACCACAAAGTCTATATTCTTAACCCCTGTGTCGTATTGTCTAGATTAGTGATTCTCAATCCTGGCTACATATTTAAAATGTTAAATATGAAAATGGGTGCTAAGAACCCAATCTAGATTTTTTAATCAAAATATTGAGGACTGAGAACTAGAGGTAAAAAAAAAAAAATGTGTGTGTGTGTATATATATATAGATATATATATATATGTACATATACATAGATATACACATATACATATAAATATATTAAGGTGCTTCAGGCGATTCTCATATGAAAGTATTGAGAACTGAGAACCAGAAATATATCTATATCTATGGCTATCTATAAGTATATACATATATACTTATATAAGTTATTATATATTATATACTTATATTTATATATATACTTATATATTTATATACATATATACACATACATGCATATACATACACACACACACATATATGTATATATAAAAATGTGCTTCAGGTGATTCTCATGTGTAGCCAAGGTTAAGAACCAATTGGTCTATATGGTATAATGCACCTAGGAAGCTCTTACTTTTAATATAGTTTGTGTTAACTCATATTAGCAAACCATTCTGAATTCATGAAGGGCAATGAAAACTCCAAATTATTCTTTTTTTAATCCCAAGAGTATTTTTAAGGCAAACAACAAAGAATATCCACTGTAAGAAAGCAAAGTTATTCTTTTCTGCACAGGAAGAAAGAGTTGTTATTGCCATGACCTTGAATAATCTTTTATAGATAGGTGTGGGAGTATAATTTATTTTTTCAAACTCAGAGAAGTAAAAGCATCTGTGTATTGACCTGAAAGAATGTGTGGAAAACATAGGATGAGGAGAAGAATTACTACACAATTTGGATCAGGAAATGTCAGTGTGGGCGGATGTGGGATGATGGAAAAGGAGTGTGTCATGAATACTTCATAAGTGGGCCCCCGCCTCCTTCACATTTGTAAGTGTCATTTATAATGGGATGAATAATAGTGTTAAGATGTATGCTCTGTGATATGTCCCTTTATCCAAACAAATACAAGGCAGCCCAGATAAAATGATTATCCAAGGCCAGCACATGCAAACCAGAGATGTGATGTTGATGATTTAAGCCTCAGTCCAAACTAGAGGGTAATATTCCACATAATTGCCTCAATTCCTTCACCTAATTCAGAAAAAGAGGGTTTGTAAGCAAAGTTATGAGTGTCCCAAATGTTCGACCCATTCATTTTATTCTCCAGAATACCTGACTAAATAATCACGAAATCAATGGTCTGATGTGTGTGAGAAGATATAGGTGATAGCTACAGAAAGATGCTTTCATCAATTTAAAACAGATAAAAAACCTGACCAAATCATGTCAAAGGCCACCAAGCCAAATAAATCTCTACTATAAAACTGCCACTATTTTATACTTTGTACATGTCCAAATTAAAGAAAAGTACTGAAATAAGGAGTGTGTTAGGGAATTAAGGGCAAGATGTTGACAATAGATATGAAAAATTGACTAATTTTTTTCTAGAAAATGATATCTCCATTGCATTGAACAAAAGTATCAATTACATTGGAATTTTGCTCTGACAGCATTAAAAATGAGGCATAATTCATGACACTGTAGAAAGCATTGGTAAAAAGAGCATAGGTTTTTGAGTTGTAATTGACTGAATTGAATTTTGATTTTTCCACTGCTAACAACATATTTTTGGACAAGTAGTTTAGTGTAGTTGAACCAATTCTTTTTATCTGTAAAATGGGAATAATGATCAGCATTTAGCGTTATTCTAAGGCTTCCTGTGAAGCAGGAATATAATTTACCTAGGTTGTTCATTATTATTCTATTATATTCCTATTATTAGAAGTTAATCCACTCTCTTAATGTCTTGCCGAGGGCCTGTATTTTCATATCCTGGGACTCAGTCATGAACTGTCCATTTTCTCTCAGCAGAATAAAAAATTACTAGCATAGAGAGAAACTCTGAAATTAAGCCTATACCTAACCAGGAAAAGACATGTGCTGGGGAAATTGGCCAAACTACAGAAGTCAAGAAAAAGTTTTCATTGGCAGGCAAAGTCCAGTGCCCATTATGGTAATAACTGGCACCTAAGTTATCAATGAAAGGCTTAAAGCAATGAGATAGGTCAGTACTCAGGAAAAGCCATGCTAACTAAGGAAGTCACCAAGGCTATTGGCTTACTGTATTGTAGTTAAGGTAAGAGTTCAAAATCCAAGTTCTAGTTAAGCATCCGACCTCAGCTCAGGTCACAATCTCATGACTCATCAGTTGGAGCCCCACATCAGGCTCTGTGCTGACAGCTCAGAGTCTGGAGCCTGCTCCAGATTCTGTGTCTCCCTCCTTCTCTGCCCACACCCCCCCCCCCAACCACTTGTGCTCTGTCTCTCTCTCTCTCTCTCTGTCAAAAATAAATAAAAGCAGTAAAAAACAAACAAAAAAAAAGATTTGGCATTGGAATATCCATGACAGAAGAAACTGTAATTCAGAAAGGGCAAGTAAATTTTTCTTGATCAGATAAGCAGATAAATGAATTCCAGATCTGTTATTCAAATCCAGGCTTATCTGGCTTCAAAAGAATGGGCTGAACCAAGGCACAGTATGCTACTCTTGAAAGAATAAAACAAATAAAAGCAAAAATCTCTAAAAACCCCTATTTCAACTTACAGTGTTTCTGGCATCTGGAGAGAAGTTTGAACATGTATCTGATGACCAAATGGCTTTTGCAGTGGAAAACCAGATCCTTAGAGCCTGACAGAGTGTAACAGCTTGGTCTCTAACCCAAAGGATTTTAAAGTCACGCATCTGGAACTTTTTGATCAGATGGACAGTAGAATTTTTCATGATTTCCTGTCTCTCACTATTGTTAGGAATCTCTAAAATCTTAGGGACTCTAAAGGAATTCATATTTATATACTGTCAAATATGATAAAATATATATGCAGTTTAATCATCCTGGTCACTATGTTTCTCAGCACAATATTTAAGACAGGAGTTGTCCTTGACACAGTGGATAGGGAAGATTCAAATACTGGTAAATCCACCAGATTACTTCTGTTTCCAGTACAAATTATTTGTTATTATCCATGATGCCAAGGGTTTATTTTACTTAGCCTTCCTGGGATTTCTGAACTGTATTTAGAGAATCACTAGAAGCACTTTCTTCCTTAATTCATTGTAATTAATATTCCATGGCACCTCTGGCTCTTCTTTGTGAGTTGTCTGAGGCATGTGCAAATGTCCAGAGGGAAAAAGCTAGGGACTCTTATTGTTCCACCCAGGAAATGTCAGGGAGGCACTTAATTTCCTTCTAGAGGAAAAGGAGCAAGTAAAAGGAATTTAAGCATTCTTCATTCCTGTGAAGTTTGTGGGGAGGAGTTTGAAGAGAGCAAAATAGCCACCCTTAACTCCTCTCCACAATTCTCTTTAAAAATTCTTACTGGAATTTTAGAAGAGGTGATGGGATAAGAAAACAAAACCTCTCACCTACTAAACAGAAAATTTCTTGAGTAAATGCTAAGGATAATTTCTCTAAATATTTTGTAATCATTTTATACTACAGGAATAACCACTTATTTACCATTTTCTTGTCCATCTTAATTTGTTCAGATCTAAAACTCTCATCCTACCTGAGATGTTCTTGAAGGGGTCAAAATAAAATGCAATTATTGATATTATTTGGGTACTACCAGGCAGAACTTTTCCTTTAGTAGCTCTCCCACCTCTTCCTTCTAGTGTCCTAGGAGACTTAAACAAACACATTTGTCAAAATACTTAACTTTCAATCTCAGAAAAAAATCTGCATGATGGAAAATCTAGTTCAACAGAAAAACTAAAGAGCAATAAAGAATCCACTCTCTATGGTATATTAAGGGATATAAGATGGCAATTTCAACCAAACAAATAATTTTACAGAGTAATTGAGTCATAGTTTATTTCCTTTAAGAAAATATATTTTCCCCATTTAAAAACATATTGAAGATGGTTATTCTCAGTGGTATCTAGTATTAGCAGGTAGACAGCTTACAGGAGACGAATTCCCACTTTGGGTGCTGTAGAGTGGTAAATTGATAAAGGGCTCTTGAATTTACCAAAATCATCACATGCACAAATGTACTGAATGCTATTTATGTGTCTTTGTAGCTTATAAATTTAATGAGGCTGAGATCTGAAGAATGAAAAAAAATATTTCCACTACAAAAATGAAAAAAATGTTGGAATGAAATCTAGGTTCATTGCATGCCTAAGATCCCAAGACCCAAACAACATTTTTCTTCCATTAGGTCACATGGAGTAAAAATGAGTAAATGCTCATTAGGATCTTTGTTTAAAAGACATCAAAGGGATGCTGACAATCTCACCATTTTACTCCTCTGACTATCATCTGTTGTAGACATAATATGTTCTACTTTCAGGAAACCTGGAGCATCTTATAAATTGTTGGTACTCCTTATGGAATGTGGATTGTGTAGTTATTGGCTTGAATGTATAAACTATGAATTAAGTGTCACTTGAATGGAAAATTATTTGAAGAAAGTACCCTATGATTCACTTCTAATGAATGCTTTCATACATCTCTGCAAATGTATTCAGCCAAAGAAGTTCTCATAGAGGCAGGCCAAGAAACTTCTTTTCTGTGATATTTTGTCTAGAAAATTTTAAAGTCAAATAATTCACTAAAGCTATGAAATTTCCTTTTATTTTTAAGTAGCACACACAGAAATTTCCTGTGCCTCGTTACAATCCTACCAGATAGCCACCTGAAATTAAAATATTTTCCCAGCCCACAAAAGCATATATTCTAAGAAATACAATAAGAACACTTGATAGAGATATAAAAGCATAAACCAAATGCTTTGTTATTCAACTAACTCCCACTACTATTATGTATTTTATCTCCTTTTAGAAAGTAAGGGCCACCCAATGCTACTGAAGTATACTTTCAGACTTTTATTATTTTTTTGTTTCAAGGTTATAGTATTTTCTGATTAAAGAAAAGCTTTCAATCTTCTATGTAATAGGGGTGCCTGGGTGGCTCAGGTGCTTAAACGTTGACTTCAGCTCAGGTCATGCTCTCAAGCCCCACGTCAGACTCTGTACTGACAGCTCAGAGCCTGGAGCCTGCTTCAGAGTCTGTGTATCCCTTTCTTTCTGCCCCTCCCCTACTCGTACTCTGTCTCTCTGTCTCTCAAAAATAAATAAGTGATAAAGAAAAATTTTTAAAAATTCTTGTATGTAATAAAGATTGAAAACAATTAAACAAAAGTAATCTGTATATTTTTAGTTCCTAGTTTCTGGGTTTCAGCTAAGTGTTGTTGCCTGATGATTATGTAATACTATCAAGGGCAAATTTTTGTGCTGCACTAGACTGTAGAGGAACTTCCCTGTGAATAAGGATTAATCCAAAGACAAAGAGCCAATGGTAAATATTGGCCGAAGTGTGTTATGATCGCCCTATGTTAAGGAACAAAATTTTGTGATAATTTTTTGTCATTTGCGAAATGGGATAGCATTTGGAGCATTTGATTCTAACTGCAGTTTTTCAAGTAAGATGATAAGCTACTCAATTTAACATAGTAGCATTTGGGGTAGATAAGGGAATATGGATCTATAAAATCTCTAGATATAACAGACACTCTATAGTTTGCTTAAATTGGGGAAAGGGGGGTAGAAAGGCAAGCATCCAGAATGATATCAAATACTCTAGTTGGGGAGGCAGAATCAACGATTTCAAGCAAACAAGGTAGATAATGATTAGAAAAAGAGAAGTTCTGTTTTAAAGGTGCCCAATTACAGATGCCTATAATTAAAGGTGGCTGCACCGAACAGATGATTAAAACTCTGACTTGTGTAAAATCAAGTCTGGAATATAGTAAGAAGCGCTATTTCCTCCCTATATTCCTTCCTTTTCTCTCTCTCAGGAAATTGATAGGACAACTTCAAAGGCTGAATCTAATACCCCTGAAGAAGGCGAACTTATGACTGCAGTTGCATTACAAATGCCTAAGGGTCTCTGTTCTTATTTCAGTTAGATTAGGTCCTATGTTCAGCTCCATTATGCCCTGCTCTTTCTCTGGATTTTAAAAAAAGCAGATAATGCTCTCTGATCATATTTCCTAGCCAATAGAGCCAGGCAGGTATGTCTTTATAGTAAAGGCCAGAAAAAGATTAGAATGTCTTATTATTTTGAATCCTAAAACTTCAGCCACATAGTTTTATACCATTATTGTCATAGTCTGAGAATTTTAAATGTTTTAATTCCAGATGGTTGAGTGGAAAGAGTACTGAATTAATACTGAACTGTTTTCGTTCTCAGCAATTTTACTAATAAATTGTGCTATTAAAATTTTGTTTTAGTATTTTCTTTCACCTTTAATACTTAGACTGTTAGGCACACAACTTTCTTTATCTTATTTAATTTTCACAATGGTATTGGTATCTTGTACTTTTAAAATCTGTACTTTGTTTAATTTTCTAGTTGCAGAATGCTATTTTTTTTTACTAGATAAAATCTAAAGTACTTTCTAGTTCTAATATCATTAATATACAATATACACAGCTTGTAGATAAAAAAATTAATGGGAAAAATGCAAATTATATACACCTTTTTATTAAGGAAAGTGTCTACATTTATAGTTTGTAGGATAGAAAATGTGAAAGTTACTTACCAGTCTTGGGAAGAGAATTATCACAGAGCTTCATATCTGGAAGACTTTTACTGTTGGAGGTGAGATTTTAGAAAGCCTTTTAAAAAGAGGAAAGAAGGTAGACTTAAATAAAATTTTATTCCAAGAATAACAAATGGCATGAGTGAGAATATAAGTGAGAAAGGACTCATAGGGGATTAGAGTAAGCAGGAGGTGAGAATAGAGAGAGAGAACACTGGTTTCTTTGCTCATCCATACCTCTGCATGGCAATTAATCTAAAAATGCAAAAGTCTTCACTAAGATCAAGGGAATAGGTAGAGTCTAAAGGAAGAGCGTGAGCCATGATTTGGTTGGGAAGCCAGAAAGAAGGCACAGTTATAGAGGACATACGAAGTCCAAGCATTAAGGCATATTCAAAGCCTCACCTACAGAAAATATCAAGTAGGCTTCTCCCTTGGAGGGCTGGATCACCATAGGATACTGGAGAAAGGAGCTCAGCTGTAGAAAGAGATACTCTTTTTGACAATGGGATGAAATTGGACTAAAATTAAGTAGATTATAAGCAGTGACTTTGGACCAGATCCTTTATGGCCAACTCTACTAGAGAGTTTGCTAAAAATGCAAAATCTCAAACTGTACTCCAGACCTACTGATCTTCATCTACTTTGAGAAACATTGTCCTAATCTCTTATTTTTAGTTTTCTCATTTGTAAAACAGGACAGTGGCTTCCTTATAAGGTTGTTGTAAGGATTAAATAAAATAACATCCCCAAAGTGTATAGTAGGATACTTGGCACACTGGGTACAAATAATTGGAAATTAATGTATTAATATTAGTAATAGTGTATACTGAAGAACTAATTTTTTAATTAAAAGAAATGCTGAAAAGACTAGCTAAATTGCCCCCTTCAGAGTTGAACATTTTAATTTCTTTTTTAAATGTTGATTTATTTATTTTGAGAGAGAGAGTGAACATGTACAAGGGAGGGGCAGAGAGAGAGGGAGAGACAGAATCCCAAGCAGGTTCCATGCTGTCATTGCAGAGCCTGATGTGAGGCTCCAACCCACAAACTATGAGATCATGACCTGAACTGAAATCAAGAGTCGGATGCTTAACTGACTGGGCCACCCAGATGCCCCTGAACATTTTAATTTCTAATCCATAAACAGAATTTGACCTTGCAGGTTATTGATTGCCTTCAAATTGACCTACTTTTAGTATAAAATGATCAGATGATTCGATTTATTTGGCTGAATTTTGCTGAGAGATTATTAATACATGAGGTGCTGAATCATTTTCAGTATCAGTGACTAAGAAAGGGAATTGCGAGCAGAGAAACTAATTGTCAGATTAACACAGTTCTAATATGCAATGCAAATATTATGCTACTGAAATAAAAGTGCAGAACTGCCCTTAATTACTCAAACCATCTCTCTCTAGGACATGAAAGGGTTTGTTTTGTCACTTTGCTTTAATTTATTCCAACTGTTCTTGATCGGGTTTGCAAATGGGTTCAAAAGACCTTTAGACCTGACAATGTTTTAATCAACCCCCAAATCTTCTTTGCTCTTCCAGCTACAATTTATAGAATTGCTGCACTCTCTATTCCCAGTCCTCGTTTATGTCTACTTTTTCTTAATGATCTAGAGGCAAAACAATTATTTAAACATCCCAATCTCTACACTAGACCATGATTCTGATGCCCTCACAGAGGAACACAGGGCTAACATAATGATCGTAACGATGATGATGATGATGATGATGATGATGACGACGACTATAGGAGTAATAACCTATAAGAGTTATGAATGTTTAATTCCATCCACTGGCTTGGACTACCATATATTTTGGTACTCTTATTTTTATCTTTAGTGGGAAGTCTCTACTCTACTATATTTCAGGGACATATATCCAATTTCCTACCCAATATCTCTGACTTGGATGTCTATGGGTCATCTCAAACCTCATCTAGCCAAAGAACTGGTTTCTATAAAATACTGTTTCTCCTATAATCACTCCACCTTCATAAATGGCATATACATTCTAAGTATCTTTACAGTATTATTGGTTTTTTTTTTTCACACATCCCATCCCATCCATCAGCAGACCCCACTACCTCTGTCAGTCTGATATTAGTAATCATGTCTCTCCCACTATGTAATCCTGGTTTGCAGGACTAATTATAACTGATGTCTTTCATGCCACTGAGATATCAAAATAGTTTTCTAATTTTGATATGTATGGAAGTCACTGAAGAATAAATGTGTTTACTAGTCACAATTCATAAAAGGAAAAATTAAATATAGAATATCTAAATAGCAATTAATTACAGGACAAGTAGATGAAATTCATTATGATTCAGACATCAAAAATTCCTTTTGGGTCCAAAACGATGTGTGTGTGTATATGTGTTTTGAGTGTATACATATGTGATAGTAAAGAAAAAAGCATGTAAGAGTATGAGTACTCAAGAACAGCTTCTAATGTAAAGCATTTATTATATACTTAATGCATGTCCAGTAGTATGCATTTAAAAAAATGGAAATACAAAGATGGATAAGACCAAGACTACACCCTCAAGGAACTCTATTTTAGGAAGAGAGTAAGGGAACTAGTTTCAATAATAGTTGACTCAAATGCCCACACTTACTGTAACTGTAATGATTCAGAGCACTATTCACTTGTTGGGAACAACCAAATGGATAAGGAAATAAACAAACTCTATATGGTAACTTAGCCAACCCAAATTCTATAAACAATGTCAAACATCACAAGGCTTATTGTTTACCAAATTCATAGCCTTTCACATTAAGAAGATGAAGAACGGAGACTTATAAATGGCCAAGGTATTGTTTTTGTTTTGTTTTTTTAATCCCCACATAGTTAATACAGCTTTGTTGTGCTACAAAATGCCACCTCATGGCGAAAAGGTTTCTAGAACTGATGTTAAAGTCTCTATTAGGTTTATTTCCCAAGAGTGTCTGTGTATTTGGGTGATCCATCCTTTAAAGACATGAACATTGCATTGGGTTATTCCAGTAAATCAAGTAAGCCACTGAGTGATATAGTGCTGGGAGCACTAACGTCCTTGTGAGCTTTAATTCAAGAATGACACAGAAAAGATGGAGCACCAGAACCTAAGCCAAGCTTTAGAAGCTTTTCTCATACACTTGTGTTTTTAAAATAAATATATTACCACTGACAGGAAAATGCTTCTACTAAAATGCAATCATCATAGAAACTAAACACAGTCATAACCACAAACCACTGTTTACACTAAATAACCATTTATTCATCAAATATATTTGAAGTCCTACTGTGGGTTAGATATTCTGATAGAAAGAAGGGATACAAAATTGAAAAGATTTGGTCCTAGTCATCCAAAGGTGAATAGATTAGTGACAAATACACTCTTGAACAATCAATTAACACACAAAATACTTCCTTGGATGGATATAGATATGAAGTGTTATTGATGGGAGACTGCCTCAGAGATACCATGAAACAGAGGTTAAAAAACAGACAACAGTTGAGCCAGCAGACATGTGACAGAGCAGGTGATTTAGGAAAAGAGCAGAATTTGTAAAGGTCTAGGGTATTACAAAATTTGCTGAGAGTAATTTCTGTGTTTCCTAACATCTGGCATTCCTTTTAAATTGATGTTTAATTATGACATTTAGCAGAACTTTTAGTCATGGGATAATCAGAATTATTTGTCTTGGTAAACAGGATGGAATGGATTCTTAGTCTCTGACTATGTAGACATGGCTACAGATTCAGTAGTTATATCCAATTTTCTATCACAGGTTATTATAAGAGGCAATTCTAAGAAACATGATTTTCATTGTTTTTGTGCATTGTGAATCTAAAGGACATAAAAGAACAATTCTCACTCAAATAAAATCTCTTAATAACTTATGTGAATTCTATTAAGTGATTATTTATTTATTTATTAAGACCACAAACATCTACTGAGAGCTTACCAGATACCAACCACTGTGCTGAACTTGAAATACGCTCTAGAAGTAAATAAAATACAGCCTCAGCCCTCAAGACTCAAAGTCTAGTTGTATTTTCAGATACATTTCAAGAGATATTTATATAATAGTGTGATCAATGTAAAAAGAGAAGCAAGTAGGTAATAGAAGCATGGACAAAGGTGATCTAACAAGAATAGATAAATATGGGGAGAAAGCATGGCTTATAAAATGTGACCAAGCTTTTGAATGAATTGACTGTTGTGCTAGGCTACAAAATAGCGTAAACAAATATACAGAAGGGGTAAAATGTCATGGATTGTTAGGGAAATTACATACAAAATGTGTTGTGCTAGACTACCAAGAAGGCCTGCTAAGACCCACAGTACAGATAATGACTTAATATTTATTTACTCTGCAAGTGTTCTGTGTTCTTTTTGCCTTCACTGACAACCTTCTCTCAGCCAAATAGCATTGAGTGCATTGTAAGCTGGTTTATAAGGCTCTGGGCTCTTTAACATGCAACAAAGAAGCAAAGCTTTTTGATACAGTTGAACAGCTGCTGTTAGGAACAAGATTAACAAATGAGTCAAAATGTGCTGCTGAGGGTTAGTTAATGCATTATATCAGTGTTAATTAAGGTATTATTAAAAGGCTGACTGTTGCCTCTCATATTGGTAGAATTTACACACACACTTCATTAGTCTTTGCCCTCCCTGCGGGATAAGTCACTGCACCTGTTCATCTTCAAGAGCAGAAATATTGCCTGCCAGATAGCTGGTGCACAGCTCAAGACAGGCAATGATGACATGTGGCAGATCAAAGAAAAAACATCCTTCTGTTTGATAGGGATTTTACTTTTTCTTCATTTAGATGCATGGAGGTCTTTCTTACTGCTTATTTGAGGAGAATTGTAAACTAAGTTCCTCCTACCCATGATCAATGTCAAATATGCATTTTGTGTAGGTACATTCCTCAAGATTTAGAATTTAAAATACATGACAAGAGGATAGTGATTAGAAAAATGTCTCTATTTTACACCATGGAAAACATCGCTGAACAGAGAACAAAATAAAAAAGAGAAGTAAAATATTGATAGGGCAGGCAAAATCCCATGTCATGTACAAAAGATTATTTGGAAGCTTGAAAAATAGAATCTCTCTAGAGATACACGGATGCAAGAGTTCAGAGCTTTGAGGGGCAATGTCAATAAAAATAGCGGCAATAATGGTAGCTATTACTGATGGAAAACGTATTCTATCTGGCAGTATGTTATGAACTTCCCTCCCCCACACACACACTTAATCTCTACTGACATTTCTTTGAGGTCAAAATTATTCCCTGTTTATAATGGAAGAAACCCAGACTCTGATGAGTGAATGACTGTCCATTATTCCATTGTTAGTAACAGGCAGAGCTGCCTAAGTGTAGATGGGTCCACCTCCATGTACTGTGTTCTTAGCCACTGTCTTGAATTGTTTATATATTTGGTAGCACCCAGCTATCAGCAGAATTCTAATTCTAACTATGCATTTTAGTCAACACAAGTGACTAAGCTTTCAGGAATTGTAAGCACAACTTACATAAGATATTATGCTTCTGTGATAACTGTTTTGTTAGAAACTTTTTGCTAGAAAAAATGGATTTCAAATTAGATTGGGAGGCTAAAGGATGATGGCTTGTCAATATTTTCCCCAAACTCCAGAATCTGGTCTTTAACTTTTAGTTCTAGATCCTCAACTTTATTATATCTATTCAAAAGTGACTAGCCTTTTGAGGTCAGAGGGACTCATTAAATTAAATCTACAAGAGACAACTATGTCAATTTAATAATATCTAATGTTAAATATAACTGGAAATCATCAAAATGGCTCATTTCAACTGAGCAGTGTGTTCTTGTCCTATACGACAGTAGGCAAGAAGACAAATAATAATCAGAAGGCTGCTTTGGTCATGGAATCAGAGAAAAAAGGGTTGAATAAACTTATCCATCTCCTCTAAAGAGATATACCTTCCAGTTAGGTTAGACTGCAAATGATCAGGATACAAGATCTCTATCAATGAGAAACACCCTGACAAAAATCTTGTTTTTAGCCTCCTTTTTACTATGGCTCTATATTGGTCAGTCCACCCTTTTGAAAAGTTGTAGCTTTCAGAAACACACTCAGATTGCACTTATATATTTCTGAAGTTTCATTCTAGTTATTACAATTGTACTTAGATGGCTGTACATTTTCAAAGTATTGTTAAGTACAGATATCATGCTCCATTAATTTCTAGATAAATTTTTAAAAATTACCTCTTGGAGGTGATCCTAAGGTTGTTTACTACCCACATACTTCCAATATGTTGGAAGAATGGCCAGTGTATGTGCCACCATTATGTGAGGTGATAGGGTGCATGGTGAGTGCTTCAGTAGGCTTGTGATTGGCATTCATCAATTTTCTCTTACTATTCTAGCATTATTTTCTACACTGGAGCCAGAGTGCTTTCCAAATGGTATTCCATACACATAACTTTTCTGTTATATTTTCTGAAATATATGGGTTACCTTCATGCTTATTAGTACCAAATCCTTAGGGTGAGTTAAAGGATCTGTAATATTTGGCCCATGCCAGCCGTCTCTCTCACCATAGTCCTTTTGTTCTTTGTGGTCCAACTACACTGACTCTCTCTCAATCATCTAAATGTACCAGTGCATTTTCTAAGAGAAAATATTTTTTTTTCTTTTTGAGAGAGAGAGAGAGAGAGAGAGAGAGAAGAGAGCACAAGGAGGAAACAAGCAGAGGGAAAGAGAAAATCTTAAGCAGGCTTCACACCCAGCATGGAGCCCAATGCAGGGCTCAATCCCACAACCCTGAGATCATGACCTGAGCCAAAATCAAGAGACTAAGACACCCAGGTGCCACAAAAAATCTCTTTACATGCAGTTTATGTTACCTAAGATGCTCTTTTCCCTTTTTACCCATTTGATTCCTATTAATCCTTTATATTTACATCCTATTTCATTCCTTAGAGGAAGACTTCTCTGACCTGATGATGTGGATCAGGTTCCCCTATTACTTACTCTTATATTACCAGGAACTTCTCCTTCATATGCCTGCTCTAATTTATAATTTATAGATATTCATATTGTTATCTGATCAATATCTGTTTCATCAACTACATGCTCCAAACTACACAGGGTTCTATTTGAAAAGTAGCACATCACTAGTGACCAGCACAGTGACTGATGCACAGCAAGGCCTCCCAAACATTTATGGAGTAAAGAAATGCAAGCCATGGCAGTTTTCTGTAACTTACTTTGATTTTTTTTAAAAAACTGAAACATTAAAATGTTCATATTATTATAAAATAACTTTATACTCATTAAAAAATCTTTACCAATATAGAGAATAAACATCTGAAAAAATATCCTGCTTCTCTCCCAAGAAATGAAAAACTATTTTCAAATATCCCTGTAGTCTTTCTTTTCTCTATGATATGGATATAAATGGTTTTTACATGGATGAGACTATATTATTTGGACAGTCTCTTTTTCAATTGTACATGATGTGGAGACTTTTCAATGTCAATACATGTATCTTTTTTAAAACAATCTAGAATGCCATCAAATGAATAATCAAATTTGTTTTATCAGTTCCTAATTGATATACTTTTAGCTTAATTCTAATTATAAATAATGCTTATCCTTATAGGCCTATTATATGTGCTTTTTTAAGCAATGCATTTACATAGATTCCTAACAATGGCACTGCTGAGCAAAGGGATATTTGTCAATGTTGACATATTTTTTCAAATTTCTTTCATAAAGATTTTATAATTCAACCATCCTAGTAAAAGAATATCTTCATACTGAAGTTGAAAGTTTTTCTTATATTGTGAAATTTAGTTTCCATATTCCCCTAAACTTAGCATCCTTAATCATGAGACAACTGACATAAAGATAACTCACATGAGATAACTCAAATAAAGAAAACATAATAATTATATATGAAAAGGTCATAAGTTATGAGCTTTTGATTCCTGGGTAGATTCCTTAGAATGCGTTTAGAGTCTCACAGGTACCAATTAGACCCCTTTCTATACCTGTTGCCTCTCATTATGACTATTGTAACAATCAAAACTTAATTATAGGGAGTTTCAGAAATATGTGCCATCTACCAAATATATTTATATCTCTTTCTCCATTGGTTAGGAGCCTTATGTAAATTGTCATGGACATACAAAGCAATAAGATAGATGTTGAAGTAATATGCTGGGAAGAAGCCAATCAAGAGTTATTTGAAGGAAAGAATAAAGAAAATTTTAAAAATGAATTCATCCATGATTTTGTTAGGATATAAAATAGTACTATGTTGGGAAGTCAAAGTGTTACAGACAGTAGAGGATTAAGGGTACCTGGGTGGCTCAGTCAGTTAAGCATCTGACTCTTGATTTTGGCTCAGGTGTTGATCTCACTATTTGTGGGAATTAGCCCTATGTCAAGCTCCACGCTGATACCACAGAGCCAGCTTGGGATTCTCTCTCTCCCTCTCTGTCTGTCCGTCCCCTGACTCAAAATAAATAAACTTAAAAAAATTAAGACAGTAGGGTTAACCAGAAGCTTTGGCTAATAAAGGTTTATGCATACAAGACAGGAAGTCTTGCCATCTAACCAATTTTTCTGATCATAACCAACTTGGGATACAGGAAGACAGGATGACGACCAATGTGAAATAATGTAAGGAAAATAAGTTCCCTAGTCTATCTTAAAATTCCAATGTCAAAGTTAACATCATTATACTTCTTTATAAAAGAAAGCTATCCCTCAATTAAAACTAAGCTTCTTGTACCTTAGACCTATTTTTACTTGATCAGTCCTGAATGGAAAGAAAGCACAGCTGGTCACATCTCTACTCAATAGCCATGACAACCCCTCTGGCTTTGTAAGCCTCTGGCTGTTTCTACATGACATCAAGAAAACATTTCAAAAGTATTTCAAACACTTGGGGGTGAGGGTGGGGAGGGAAATAGCAATGTTAACAGGCCAGAGTTCTTCAATAACGGTGCTACTGAAATTATGATCCAGATAATTATTTGTTAGGGGGGTCTGTCCTGTGCATTGTAAAATGTTTAGCAATATTCCTGATACCAGCACCACCTCTTCATTTGTGACAGCCCAAAAGACCTCCAGCCATTGCCAAATGTCCCCTGGAAAGCAAAAATCACCCACCTTCTATTGAGAACCATGATAACACTGTTTTAAGGAAGATTACTCCATTACAATTAACAAGGAATGTGAACACATACCAGAAAGGGTTGTGACATCTTCAGGTTTTCAGTCAGATATACCAGATCTGAGATTCTAGTTGCCAGTCGAAAAGCTCTTCATAGTTATCATCAGGCTCTTCCCAGGTTGAAAATTACAGTTTTTTTCTGAGAAGTTCATTGAAATGTCATAGAGGTAGGCATCTTCCAACACATATTCTCATATAGACCATGTTTCATTTGTATGCCTTATGCCAAGTAGAGTCCATGAGAAATAATCCCACAAATTTTGAGCAATCAACTCCTAGTCCACAGTTATAATTTTACATGTGTCACCAAAGACATGCAAACACAGACTTAAATCCACACAGCAGACATGGGATATTTAAAAACCAATTCATCAGACTCTTGGTTAATTTTTGTTGACACTAAAAATATAAAAACTCTATATTAGCTGATAAAGCAAGGGAGACAAACATTTGTTGGACTCCTACTATTTCACATGGTTTAAATATATTAGCTTATTTAATCTTCGTATCAGTGCTATTGAATTACTGTAATTATTCAGACTTCATTAGAAGATGAAGAAATTGAGACTTAGTAGGTTTAAGTAAATTAACCAAGATGAGACTGTTGGCAATGGCTAAGGTACATATCTTAGGTCTAACTGCAGACCCAATATTCTCTTTCTATGGTATCATAGAATCTATTTTCTTCAAAAAGCAAAAAAAAAAAAAAAAAAAAAAAAAGAAGTAAAAATCTTTCTTACAGAATCCTATTTGTGAAGAAAGATATTACTTGAGATAAAAATCACTTTTGCTTTTAAAAAAATAGTCCTTAAAATATAAAAAGAACATTTACAGGTCTGAATGATATGATAATGAACACACATTTTAAGAATTGAAATTTAGAACCATTTAAAATAGAAAATGAATTCTTAGCCAAAATATGTGCTCCTAGAAAATAAAAAAAGAAACATAACCAAAAGGCATTGAAACTAAATCACTTCCTGAGCCATAATGAGCTTAGGTTTTTAATCAGACTAATGAGAAAAGATCTGTAATTCAGCATGGCTCATGAGTCATACCATAAAGTTTCTCCCTACAGTTTCATGGCAGCCCTTGATGTATCATTCATTAGGTACTGGAAAAGTAACATTTTCAAGAACACAATGAACTACAGACAGACAGGAAAAACAATGAAGGAGCAGCTCCTGGTCCTCCCTTCCAAACTGCCCTTTATTTCTTCAGTCAGTGTGATCTCATTCACTCCTCTCCAAGCTGTGATTATTACCTCTGGTCTATATTAATTTGATGAATTATTGGTGGGTTTAGAAATCATGTTCCTTAAGGCCTATATAATAGAAGTGTGGGATGGTAGGGAACCTCCTGTGGGGTGGGTGGGTGGAAACACAATCAATTAGTAACCCATTAGGTTCTCTGTCCCCTCCCAGGAGATCAAGAACAGATTTTTTAATGCATTGATAATGAATTTGTACTGTCTTTGTACAGTCTGTCCAGAATAACCTCAAATGTTCTAAGTATGCATTATCCGAAGGTGGGAAAACCATGGGTGTTGGTGGTCTGGATGTGAACATTTATCACTCATGACTAATAATTGCCTTGTAGCCTAAAGACTAGGAAGATAGAACTGAGCACTGAGGCTAAAAAGGATCTATAAAATGCAGAAGACCACCTGGAGAGAGAATCAGTAGGTTAAAGATACTTGAAAAATGAAAGATAGGTATAACAAAGATATGATATAACAGGAAAAGCACAGAGTCTCGAAATGGAGGATATGAAGTATTATCTGGGTCTGACACTTCTAACCTAATGATTTTGGAGTACATCTAAACTGCCCTAAACCTCAATTTTCCTATCTGTAAAATGGGGATGATAACATTTCTGTTTCATAGGTTTGTTTAGATAATACAAAGCAATAATGCAGCTAAAAGTTCATTTCTGTGTTATGTTTTATACTTACAGCTATTGTTTTGTAATTAAGTTATATTGAATAATAACCTTTTAAAAGACCTGCCCAGTTCTAATTATTTAGTAATCTTGGATATTTTATCGACTTACCCAGATTCTTTAAAACCAGGAGAGTAAAGGTTATTTCATTCATACCTGTCTGATTCTTCAAGGAGTCCTAGTTCCTCATATAGAATGTATTTCCCTAAGTTCTCAAAGGATTTTATTCTAGGCAGGCCTGGAAAAGACAGCTAATCTATACCAGCATTTTAGCAACTGACCTGATCCCACAAACTTTAATTTCCTTTATTTACTTCCTTCCTGCCTTCTTTTAAAAATTTAATAATATTTATCTATTTATCTATTTATTTTCTTATTTATTTTACAGTAATATATTGTATTTATTGAAAAAAATCTATGTATGTATGTAGCAAACCTTTTATTTCCTATAAATGGCTAATGTGTCTATTTTCTTTCAGACTCCTGCCTCCATTCCTTGGGAACTGCCCTGGGCTGTAGGCTTAGCTACAATTACAGCTATGGACATTAGGGGGCAGCAGAATGCAAAGGAGCATCACTGTACCTTAGGAAAAAACTCAGTAGGCAAGTCCTGGTAAAAGGGGAGTCTGGTCCACTCTTGCCTGCAAAGTCAAGAGTCCTGACTCCAAACCTTCATCCCAGGAAACAGTATGGGATGGGGACAGCTACTGAGGTCAGAAAAACTTGGGTTTTGAATGATATTCCAACTATGTGAATTTATGAGACACACTCAATGTCTGGGCCTTAGATTCTATTATGTAAGAGGTTACGATTATATCTTCCAAATAAGATTGCAATACCTTTTTTATTTTTTTCAAAATTCAAACATGGTACCTGAGTCATAGAAGTTATTCAATAAATACTATTTTCCTTACATATTTTTTAAATATCATACTTGTATTGGCATTTCTTCAGGTTAGCCTAACTCAATGATCTACAGCCACAGCCAAATACTCAGCTAGCTTACCAGCCAGGCATAAGCCTGATATACCTCCACTCAAAACCTATAGTCATTGAGCTTTGTCTACAGTTAACTTTCACTGTATTGTGATCTACCAAAAGAGAAGTTAGCTTTATAACAATCTTGGATAAGGTATACAATGAGTAGGAAGAATATCAGTGTGATAAGCAGGCTTTAATATGGACCCCAGTGATTCCTATCTCTTTTACTCAAGGTCTTGTGTCATGCCTTTCCATCAAGTTACTTGCTTTTAACAAACAGAATACAGCAACATTAAGAGGATGTCACTGCTGGACTTGTGTTACAAAAGACTGTGACTTTTGTCTTACTAGCAGATTATCTCTCCCTCTCTTTCTGGCCTTGATGAAACAGGAGACATGCCAGAGAGACTTTTGTGGCAAGGAATGGAGGATGCTTCTTATCAACAACTATCAAGGAATGAGGCTCTCAATCCTACAGCCTTTATGGAACTGAATCCTCCCAACAGCCATGTAAGTGAGCTTGAAAGCAGGTATTTCCCAGCTGAGCCTTTAAATGGCAACTCAGCACTGGCTAACACTTGGACTGCAGGTTTGTGAGAGACTCTGAAGCAGAGGACCCAGCAAAACTCTGCCTAGATTCCTAGATTCCTCCCCAAAATTATAGATATTGAATGTGTGTTGTTTTAAGCTGCTAAATTTCAGAGTGGCTTGTTGCACAGCAATAGATAACTAACACAAGGAATGAAGAAAAATGAGATGAGTTCAGAGGGGGCCACATCACGTAGGGCCTGGCAAACCAGAGCAAAGAAATTCATTTTTATTCTAAGTGCAATGGGAAACCACTGGAGATTTTTCAGCATAGGAAATACATGTTCTCAATTACATTTTGTAAATATTACACTGGTGGCTCTGAGGTGATTAGACTTTATGGGACCACTTTAAGGATATTTTACATGTCTTCTTACCAAGATTAAAATTGTTTATTCTTTCTTCAGAGGAAATGGAAGCACTTTTTCTCTATCATCTCTTCAATCATACTTATAAACAGGACAGTTTTTGTTCCCCTTGGAATCATCTTCTTCGAGATAAAAAAAATTCCAGTCTGAGAAGTTTTCCTTTGTGTTAATTTTTTAAAGGTAAATCTAGATTCACATGCAGTTGTAAGAAATAATGCAGAGTGAGTGATCTCATATGCCCTTCATCCAGTATCCCCCAATGGTAACATCTTGAATAACTATAATACAATATCACAACCAGGAAACTGGCCTTGATGCAGTCCACTGACCCTACTCAGATTTTGCAAGATTTGCATGCGTTCATTGTGTGTGTCTGTGTGGGTGTGGATGTTTAGTTCAATTCAATTTTATCATGTAAATATTTGTAATCATCACCACAATTAAAGAATAGCTTCATCACTGCAAAGATCCATTGTGCTACCCTTTTTATAGTCACATGCACTTGCTTTCTCCCTCCCTGACCCATCATCTTAGGCAAGCAATAGTCTATCCTCCCTTGTCATTTGATGAATGTTGTAGAAAAAGAATCATATGGTTTGCAATCATTTGTGATTAGGTTTTTTTTTTTTATATACTCAGCATGATTCCCTTGAAAACCATTTAAGTTCTGGTGGTATCAGCTGTCTAATATATTTTTTTTTTTATTGCTAAACAGAATTGCATGGTTTAGGTGTATCATGATTTGTTTAACCATTCACATGCATGAAGTTTGTTTTTCAGTTGTTGACTATTACTAATAGAGCTGTTATAAATATTCCTGAGTAGGACTATATGTGAATGTAAGTCTTCCCTTCTCTGGAATAAATAACCTAAAATATAATTGCCGGACCATATGGTAGTTTCATGTTTAGTATTTTAAGTCTTATAAGAAATTGCCAAATGATTTTCCAGAGTGCCTGTGCCATTTTACATTCTCACCAGCAAAGTACGATCCAGTTTTTCAGTATCCTCACCAGCACCTGGTATTATCAGTATTTTCTATTTTTGCCATTTTGATAGGCTTATAGTGATATCTCCTTGTCATTTTAATTCATCTTTTTCTATTAGCTAATGATGTTAAATATCTTTTCATGTGTTTTCCATCTGTATAAGCTCCTCAGTGAAATGTCTGTCATATATTTTACCCATTATCTAATTTATTCCTTTTTTAAAAACTGTTAAGTTTTGAGTATTCCTTAAATTTCCCTAGACACAACTACTTTCAGATATTTTTTGCAAATATTTACACTGGTCTTTAGTGTTCATTTTCCTAACAGGCTCATTCATAGAACAAACATGTTAAATTTTGATAAGATCTACTTTATCGATTTTTCCCTCTAAGTGATATTTTTCTGTCAAGTCTAAGAACGCTGCCTAGCTTAAGATCCTGAAGATTCTTTTCCATTTATTTCTAAATTTAAAAATTTTGTTTCTAAATTATTTTTAGTTTTATGTTTTACATTTAAGTCCATGATCTACTGTGAATTAATTTTTATATAAGGTTTAAGTTGCAGTTAAGTTTTTGCCTGTGGGATCCAATTACTCCAGTCAGCATCAGCATTATGTGTTGAAAAGTGTATCCTTCCTCAATTGAATTGCTTTAGCAACTGTAAAAAATCAGTTGATGCATATCTATACATAAAAATTTTTTAAATAATAAAAGAGAAGTTTGATTCCTGTTTCATACCATATGTACAAAATAATTCAAAACAGATCATAAAACTAAATATAAGAATTAAAATTATAAAAATATTAGAAGAAAACATTAAGAGTAAATCCTTATAATCTTTGATTGGCACTTAGATATGACATCAAAAGCATAATGAACCAAAGAAAAAAATAGGCAAATTAGCCTTCATCAACACTGAAAATTTGTGCTTCAAAGACACCATCAAGAAGTGAAAAGATAACTCATGGGATGAGAAAATATATTTGAAAATCATGGATCCCATAAGGGATTTGTAGCTAGAATATATAGAGAAGACTAACTCAACAAGAAAATAAATAACCCAATTTAAAAAATGGACAGTTGATTTGAAAACACAGTTCTTCAAGGAATATTGAAGAGCAAGAAATTGCTCAAATTCATGAATCCTGGAGAAATGCCACTCAAAACTACAGGAAGATATTACTTCACACATACTAAAATGGCTAAAATTAAAGGGACAGATAGTAGCAAGTGTTGATATGGATATGGAGTATTTGGAACCTTTATTCATTGCTAGTGGAAATGTAAAATAATGCATCCACTTTGGAAAACTACTTGATAGTTCATCAAAATATTTAGTATAGTTACCATATGAACTAGCAATTCCACTCATATGCACATATCCAAGAGAAATGTGTATGTTCACATAAAAATGTGTACACAAATATTCAAATCAGCATTATTCATAATACTCACCCCCTGCTGCCCCCCCCCCCAAAAAAAGGCAAGCTGGAGCAAGAGAACCAGAATGCCAAAAAGTAGAAACAACCTCAAAAGATGAGCGAATAAATATTTATATTCACATGTTACATTTATATCAATAAAAGGAATGAAGTACTAGTATTTGCTATAAATAAGATGGACAAACCTCAAAAACATACAGCTAAGTGAAAGAAGCCAGTCCCCAAAAACCACATATTGGTTGATTTCACTTACATGAAATGTCTAAAATGGGCAAATCTATAGAGACAAAATGTAAATTAGGATTTTTGGGTATTGAGGAAAAAATAGGGAGTGACTTCCAATGGATACAAAGTGTCTTTTAGCGGGTGATGAAAATGTTTGTTCTAAAAATACGTAGTGGTGATAAACTGTGGTTTATAAAGTGGTTATAAAACTATGTGAATATTCTAAAAGACATAGGTGTTTTCTTTTCATTTTAAAAGTTTAACTTTTGTAGTATAAAAATTATTATCTAAATATGTTACTTAAAAAAACAAAACCAAAAATATCATTGGGCATATTTATATGGCTCTGTTTCTGGCTTTTTTATTCTATTCCATTGATTTATCTATCTATGTTTCAGGCAATGCCATTCTCTTTTAACTTCTATTGCTGTAAGTTAGAATGATTCCTCCCATTTTATTCTTCTATTTCAAAATTGTTTCAGCTATTCTAGGTCTTATGGATTTCCATATTAATTTTAGAATATTCTTGTCTACATCTACAAAAAATCTTGCCCGCTTTGATGGAAATTATATTTAAGCTATAAATACATAGATAGTCATATCATGTTGTATTTTCCAAATGCATTTGGCCCTGAATCTCCTCCTAAATAGAATAACTAATATTTTACAGAACATAATTTAGGAAATTTTCATTTAAATAAATTTGCCAATAACAGAACCAAAATTATAAATGGAATTTGAAGATATCTGTAATCTATATCTAACTTCTGAGGACTGCCACAAATCCAAATTTTGTTACAGGCAACAGATGAGATAATTTATTTAAAATTATGATTTTTGGCTATGTTTGCATTTTATATTTTTTAAATATATTTGACTCTTTAAGAAATTTATCAGTCTATAATTTCGTGAACTAACAAGATCAGGCAGAGTTGCTAGAGGTCAGTGATGAATAGAGGACAATGGTAGAAATTGTGATTTATATGAGCGAGTCAACATTCCTAAGCTTGATCAGCAGAGTGTGATCAGAGAAATATTCTCTCTAAATTTAATAACTAATGAACAGCAAGTGAGAAAAATAAAATGATAAAGATGGCATAGGAGTAATCAAAAATTTGTTGGACAGGGAGGTAAGAAACATTTATTTATTGGTCCTATTTATTGGTCCTCTTCCTTGTTACTAACTAGATGTGTGAATTTAGGTCAACTTCTTAATTTCCAAGAGTCACAGCTTCCTCCTACGTGTGATGAAATAGTCGGCATTTAGTGTCATTATGAGAATGATTTAGGAATTAGATCGTTTTAGGACTGAATCGTTACTCTGCTAATTCCTTACTCTGTGACCCTGGAAAAGTTACATGATCTCCTTAAGCTAGTGTACTTATGGGGTTCTTATGAGGATTAAATAAGATAATGTATATAAAGTACTTAGTGACCTCAAAAAACCAGTAGCTATTATCATTTAGACACTAAATTCTTTAATGATCAAACGTATATGTTCTGGACTTAGACTGTCTTGATTTTAATCCTGTATCTATCATTTATTAGCCACAGAACTTCAGACAAATAACTTAAATATGCTGAGCCTCAATTCTTTAACCTATAAAACGGAGATAATGAAACTTCTATCTCTTAAACTTGCTGTGAAGATTAAAATAATGCATTCAGGTAGACGTTTAACTTGGAAGACACTTATTAAGCAGTAATAAAATATCCAAGGTAACAATTATTAAAGATATTCAAGTAAAACTAGGCAGTTGCCATAGACTAGTAGTATTAGGCCTACAATCTAGTTACTGAGTGGTCATCTTAGCTATAAATCTTAATACACTTCAATTACTAAATAAATGAAGAAACATAGAAAGACAGAGATGGCCAAATTAAGGGCCACCAATTTTCACCAGCCTACCCTGTGCAAGATGCAGCAACAGATACCACATGGACATTAACGGACAAGAACTTCTTAGTAACAGAAGGGGGACTGTCATCTTTGTTATCCCTTGACCTTCATCTTTCTGCCAGACTGCATTTCTCACAGTTTATATCCCAGTTTTCCAATATCTCACATTCAGACTTTCTGTATTGGTTGAAAAGTCTAAGTTTATGTGGTATCCCCAGAAATCATGTTCAAGTGTTTGCACTTCTATAGGAGCAGTAGTCTTCTGATTAGGTGCAGTAATGTTCACAGATGACAATACTATATATGCCATGTGGAATTTCCTGGGCAGAATACTATATCCTTTTCAGGAAATGGGATTTTTCTCCTAAAGTTAAAATAATGTTTTTGCATTGTGACATTGAATTATTTATCTCAAAATGAACTTGGCAAAAAAGCCCCATGCAGAGGTACTGCATACCTCTTCTCCACACTGGCTAATTATTATTATTCTAATTGGGAGTTTAAGATCTAGGATAATCCTTGTTAGAAAAATAAAAACGTACTTACAAATATAATTCTTCTGTTGAACTGTCCACCTACAGTAGTCAGATAAAATACAGGATGCGGAGGAAAACTTGGATTTCTAGTAAGTAGCATTTTAAGTATAAGATACCACATATATCACAAAGGACATACGTATTAAACATTTTTAAATCTTCAACTAAAATGTAACTGTGTCCTGAATTTTTATTTTCTAAAAATGGCAATCCTAGGACCCAGCAGACTAAAATTATTTAATATCTATTTCTTTCACTGTCTTTTAACTCTGAAAGCATAGAGAATGTATCTGCCTTATGCAAAATTTTTCCCTAGTGTCTATTATAGAAACTGATATATTATCAACACTTAATATGTACATATGGATTAAAATGAAATAGATGAAAAATTTTCCTTTAATCAAAGACATTAAGTTTTCAGGAAAGAAAATGTTTCTTTAGCTAGAAATTTAGATGCTATCAGATGATCCCATGGCTTTTTCATGAATCCTCCAAAAAGAGAAAGAGTATGCTTGTCTAGTCACTTATACTTGGGAAAATCTCCTTTAGCAATTAGTGGGGTAGCATATGTCAAAGCCACAGTGCCTATAACACTCTTGTTAGTTTATGAAATAACTAATAACCCTAGTGTTTTAAACACATTTTCACCTTTTATCATTTATTCATGTATCCTTCACTCACTAGAACTTCTTTTTTATTTCTTTTTTTGCATGTTAGCAAAATTAATGGTGGTGATCTAAAAGAATTTCTGACCATAGGTGGTAGTCTCAATTCATGTGAAAATTTTGAATTCACTCATCCTGGCATAGTGCTCTAAAGAGAATATAAATTCCAACTACCCAGATCCAAGAGATGTTCCAGTTCCTGAGATACCCTTCTAAAACATTCTTCTTTGCCTGAGTTAGCAAGAGTGTTCTGTGTTTGAATTCACAAGTCCTAATTAATAGAAAAGCTATAAGTGTTGTGGGGATAAACACTGAGTGTAGAGGGGATGGGAATTATCTCTAGCACAGCTGAATGGTATTAGCACTGTGTAGTATTAGCTCACTTAAAATTCCATGGGCTCTTTTAGTAAGAAGTAACCCTACTGCCAGGAAGCAGCCACAGTAGCAGAAGCATTTGGGAAGCCACTATCTCTAATTTTCAAGTCAAATGTCTGAGAGAGGAAGAAATATGGTGAATGTCACACAGTGACATTCAGATGATTTTACCTATTTATTTAAAGAACTGTCTGGGGAGATACTTTGAGAGGAGATTGAACTAGATGTACTATAATAAGGGTCTGATAGCTATTAAACCATATCATCTAAGCTCCAGATTACTCTTCCATGGGGCTCCTAGTGAGCATATATGTTTTACCAGGTGGTTCTCTATTAGGTTCTGCCAATAAATGGCATATCCCTTTAGTAAGGGATACTACAATTATGATGTGATGTATTGCTTTTTCTTCTGATATCTATTCCTGTCAGCATATCCCAAGCAACTGTTCCTTCAGAGCAGGAGGACGTTACTCCAAGTTTCCATTTTGTCCTCATATTCCCAGAACAAGTCTTATAGAGCTTTCTCCGAGATGTAGTACCAGCTGACCGGTGCCTGCTTTTCATTCTGAGTTCCAGCTCTGCATGGCCCCACCCCTGGGTTTCTGAGGCACCAATTCAAATTGGGCCCTGCTCAGAGATCTGGTTTTTTGTCACATAGAGGTTCTTCTTGCTCCTGAGTACCATAATCAGTTAGAATCCACATTTCTGAGGTCTATCTGCAAGCTCTACAAAGCCTCGCCTATAAGCTTCAAAGTTCTAAACATCAGAGTGTCTTTTGTTTCTCCTTTCCTAAGAATTTCTGGTAGATATTTCTGGAAATTAGTATCTTTGTGTCACCTCTGAGTTCTCCTTTAGCCTTTCCAGTCCTTTAACATCCATTAAGCCAACTACTTACATAGAACATTTGCTGTTAAAATAACTGATGTATACACATTTCCTTGACTGAACTCTTATAGTACTTCATACATACACAAAGTGGTCCCACCAAATAGACCCTCACAGAAGATTTTGAGATTAATGCTGTAGTTTTGACCTTGAACACATACTGAAGTTCTTGACAACCAGAAACCAGCTTCCAGTTGTTCTTGTTTCTATTGCCATGTAATAAATTGCCCCAGAACTTAATTTATAAAACAACAATTTTATTTATGATTTGCTGGGTCAGAAATTTGGGAAAGGCTCATGTGGTTCTTACATAAAATTTCTCATGTATTTTCAGTCAGATATCAGCAAGGGCTGAAGTGATATGGAGGCTCAACTAGCCTTAATCTTAGGCCAAGAGTGACAAATGTTTTTCCCAAAGGGAAAAGTAGTAAATATTTTAGGTTTTATGGACCTTATGGTCTCTACTACTACAACTATTCAATTCTTCCATTTTAGTATACAAGTAGTTATGGACAATATGCAAATGAGTGGGTGTCTTTATTTATTCTAATAAGATAGTTTGTAAAATAGGCAGAGGGCTGATTTGGCCCATGGACCATGGTTTGTTAATCCCTACTTTAGACGGATCTTTCAGATGAATGGCAACTACTGCTGGCTATGACCTGGGGTTAATCTAGAATGTTGACAGGAACACCTGTATGTGAACCCACCATCATAGTCAACCCAGAGTTGTCAAGAATCTTATTTGGGGACTGGCTCCCCTCATTTCAAAAGAACAAGATGAATGATCGTATCTCCATTTTGACTATGGAAAGCTGAAATAACTTACTCTCACTCAAACATCATCATCAGCAACAAAAGTATAAATTAACAAAAAAATGAAAAAGAAATATCTGGAAAAAATGATAGCTAGTAACTTCATTAAAAGTTAAGAACAGGAGCAGAATCACAGAGCCAGAAAGCTCAGACAACAGCAAGCAGGGTCAACAATACCAAAAAGACTCCTAAACATACTGCAATCAACCTGCATAAAAACAAAGAAAAATATCTTGAAAATAGTCATAAAAAAGAAAACCTTACCTATAAGAGAACAAGGGTAAGAATTAAAGTGAAATTTTTATCAGAAATCATGGAAACAAGAAGAGAATGAAGGAAAATACTTAAGTTTTGAAAGAAGTAAAGCTAGAATTCTGCACCAGCAAAAATTATCCCTTAAAAGTATAAAAATAAATAAATGAATAAAGGCTTTCTCAGACAAATGAAAACAGTATTCCAAAAAAAGAAAAGTACAGATCAATATCTCATGCCCATAAATGCAAAATTCTCAACAAAAGATCAGCAAATTGAATATAACTATGTAGAAGAATATGCCATTATGAGACTTACTCTGCAAAAATGTTAAAAGAATTTTTATTGGGAGACGGAAAATGGTATATGTACAAAACAGGTCTACATAAAGAAAGGAAGAATATCAAATTAGAAATAAAATAAGGTAAAATGTTTTGTCTTACTTGATCTAAAAATAAATGTGTAAAATAATAATAACAATATTGGGGTGATTATAGCATAAGGATAAGTGAAATTAACAATAAGAGTGTTATAAGGAAGGAATTGGAAATACTATAATACAGTATCATAAGAGATCTGCACTACCGATGAGTATAGAGTAACAAAAGTGTTAGTGAGAGTGCACAGACTAGCTAAAAATGTATACTGAAAATTCTAGAGCAACCATTACAATTTTTAAAAGAAGTATAGCTGATATGCTAAAAGAAGAGGTAATTATGTAATGATAAAATTTTCAATTGTAACTAGAAAAGCCAGAAAAGGAGTTAAAAAAAAACAAAACAATAGTACATAAAACAACCATAACAAATAAACAACAACAAAAACCCCACAAAGAACAAACACTACATACAGAAAGTAGTAAGAACCATTATTGACAGTAATCCAACTACACTAATATTCACTTTAAATGTGAATGGTGTAAATACAACTATTAAAAGGCAGAGATTGGCAGATTAGATAAAAGAGAAAAAAAAACAAGACCTAACCATATGTTGTCTACAAGAAACTCATTTTTAAATTTTTAAAATTAAGATTTTGTTTTGTTTTGTTTTGTTTTATAAACCCTTGTGATGAGAGCTGACTTTCAAAAAATCACAGCAAGAGAGCTGCTCTGCTGTGCATGAAATCCCAACCCAGAAGCAGGTCATCACAAATTGCACTTTAAATATAATCAGATAGGTTAAATACAAAGAGACAAAAAAAAAAAAGATATACTATGTTAACATTAACCAAAAGATCTTAAGAAAGCCAAAGTAGCTATATTAATTTTCAACAAAACAAATTTCAGAAAAATAAAAATTATATGGTTTAAGGAGGGGAATTACATTATGATAAAAGGGAAAAATCTTCCAAGGAAGTAGCATAACAATCCTTAACATGTGTGTCCCTAACAACCAAGTGTCATAATATGTGAGTCAAAAACTAATAGAACTGAAAGGAGGAAAAGACAAATCTACTACTATAGTTTGAGTCTTCAGCACTCCTTTCTAACTAAATGATAGATCAATCTGGCAGAAAATCTGTAAGGACATAGTTGATCTGAATAGCATTATCAATCAACTAGACCTAATTGACATTTATAGAATACTCCATTATAGCATACTCTTTTCAACAATAGCAGAATACACATTCTTCTCAAGCTTATATGGAATATGAATGAATATAGAACAAAGATCTCATTCTGGGCTAAAAATATTCTTTAACAAATTTAAGATGATAAAAATATGAAAAGCACGCTCTGACCATAATGAAATTAAACTAGAAATTAGTAACAAAAAGGTAGCTGAAACATACCCACATATTTAGAGATTAAATAAATTTGTAAATAACCCTTGGATAAGAGTGAAAGTCACTGTGAGGAATAAAAAATATTTAAATGTTTTAAATTAAAACAAAAAATAAAGATTGACCTTATCAAAAGCTGTAGGATGTTGTGAATGTAGCACTTAAAGGTGAATATATACCACTAAGTGCATATTTTAGAGAAGATCTAAAATCAATAATCTAAACTTATATTTTGAGACTAGTGAAGGAAGAACAATTTAAGCCTAATACAAGAAGAAAATAACTAATAAAAATTAGAAAATAAATCAATAAAAATAGTGCAGAAATTATAAACAGTTTTAAAAACAAAGAAAATCAATGAAACCAAAAACATTCTTTGAAAATATAACTGGTAATCCTCTATACAGATTGTCCCAAACACAAAAATAGAGACAAAAATAGAGACACACAAATCATCGATAATAAAACAAAAGAGATGCCATTACTACTGGCCCCATAAACATAAAAAGAATAATAATAAAGGAATACAACAAACAGCTCTATACACACTATTTTGATAATGTAAATATAATGGGCCAATTCTTTAAATACAAAAGGTACCACAACTCATACAACTAGAATTGATATGAATAGGCCTATATCTACTAAAGAAATTGAATACAAAATGAGTACATCTTCAAAGAAGAAAGCACCTGACCTGTAAATTCTATCAAATATTTATAAGAAACAATTTTTTTTCCAGAAAATAAAGAAGAGGGAATACTTCCCAACTCATAACATAAGCCCAGCATTACCTGATACCCATTCAGTTAAATATATTCCAAAATAAAAAAAGCACGGATCAATATCTCATGCCCATAGATGCAAAATTCTCAACAAAAGATCAGCAAATTGAATCTAACTATGTAGAAAAATATGCAGTGACTAAATAGAATTTATTCCTGGTATACAAGACTGGCTTCATATTCAAAAATCATCAGTTTGCTCCACTGTATCAACAGGCCAAAAATGATAAAGCATATGAGTACATCAAATGATGCTGAAAAGTACATGACAAGCTACAATATTCATTCATGATAACAACTCTATGCAAACTAGAAATAGAGAACATTCTCATTTTGTTAAAAAAAATCTAGTGCTCCCCTCCCCCAGAAAAACCCTAGAGTTAACATCATATTTAATGGTGATAAATTAGTTATTTTAGGGGGAGGAGGAAATTTAAATAAATGAAGCACTGGGGATTTTTTAAACTGTTGAAACTATTTTGTATCATCTATAGTGATGGATGCACAAAATTATGTATTTATCAAAACTCATACTACTTTACAGCACAAGGACTGAACTTTATGCAAATTTTAACACCCATTTGGGAGATTAAAAAATCTCATGCTAGAATGTAGAATGTGACAAAACAATTTAACTGTATTAAAAATGTATGAAATTATTTTACTGAAGAAGGTGGAGAAAAAAGATGCTGACCTAAGTAATTTTGGAAGTAAATGCAATCTGTAAGACTAAAGCCAAAAGGAGGGGTGCCTGGGTGGCTTAGTTGGTTAAGCATCTGACCAGCTCAGGTCATGATCTCATGGTTCATGAGTTTGAGCCCTGCGTCAGGCTCTGTGCTGACAGCTTAGAGTCTGGAACCTGCTTCAGATTCTGGGTCTCATTCTCTCTGTGCCCCTCCCTGACTTGTGCTCTGTCTCTCTCTGTTTCTCAAAAAATAAATGTAAAAAAATGTTTTAATAAAAAAAGACTAAAGGCAACAAGAAATATACATAAGAATAACATATTGGTTGATAAATATTTTCCCACTGAGGTATATACCAATAATTATAATAGTGCAACAAATGTATACTTAATTGAACATTTACATTTATGTATGGCAGATGGTGGAAGCCAGGCTTATTAAAGCTGGACTGGATGGTTCTAGACAAGCAAAAGGAAGAGGAGTCTATGAGAGTCATGTGATAATGAATTAAAGTTAGAGACATAAGAATGAATTTATGTTCAGTTTAATACAGATAAAGTGGTTGCACAAGTAATTTTTTGGCACATATTAGATACGTATATATACATTTGTTAGCATACATATTATATTTCTTTGGTCTGTCAACTGAGAGAGTCTATAAGTAACAATATCCCAGTAGCAACAAGCACACCTAGCACTCAGATCTTAATTTGTACTAACATATTCCCATTCAAGGGCTCAGAAATCCTGAAACTAAGGTAGGATATATACAAGATAAGCCTGCAGTTACAGAAAGTTGGGACACACACACACACACACACACACACACACACACACGGGAGTATATTAAAGAAATATAGATGCCAACTGAAAGAATTCCCAATAGTCATAGCTAGAACTTTGGAGCAATGAAATAAATATCAAATAAGTACTCGATTTTAATCCCAAAGTATAAACATCCAAATCCTTATACAAATATCAAATATTGATACCAATATATGATTGAATAAGCAAACAGGGAAGAATGAACAAATCTCCCATGCAGAAGAATTTGAAGAATCAAATATTTTTTGGAGATACTCTGCCTTCAGAGAGGTGGAACATAACTCCCTGAAGCTTAAGTGTGGGCTGTGCATAGTCACTACATCCCTCCACAAAAGTACACAAAAAAAGGGGAAAGGTAATCTTTATAGCACAAAAATATGGCATACAGTACCTCAGTCATGTGATCAAGTTAACATCAACAACGATAAGTCATGTTGATAGTAGCTATCCTGGAGATGATGTAAAAAAAAAGGGGGGGGCTTACCTCTATATTCTTCAATAATCACATAACTTTGATGAAATCATGAAAAAACATCACATAAATCCCAATTGGGGGACATTCTAAAATAAACATGGTAAGTATTCCTCAAGAGTTTCAAAGTCATCAACAACAAAGTAAATGTTAAGAAACTGTCACAGTAAAGGGGAGCTAAAGAAAGCATTAAGATTAATATAACATGGTATCCACAAAGAAATCTTGGAAGTGAAAATGGACATTATGTCAAAACTAAAGGAATCTCAAAAAAAAACATGAACTTTAATTATTAATAATATGTCTGTATTGATTCATTAACTGTAACAAATTTATCATAACATTTAAGATTTTAAAAATAGGGGATAGGGGCCTGAGTAGCTCAGTTAGTTAAACATCCAACTCTTGGTTTCAGCTCAGTTCATGAGGTCATGACCTCACAGTTTGTGGGTTCAAGCCCCACATCAGGCTTTGCACAGACAGCACAGAGCCTGCTTGGTATTCTCTCTCCCTCCCTCTCTCACCGCCACTTATGCTCTCTCCCTCTCTCAAAATGAATAAACTTAAAAAAATAGGTCAAATTTAGTGTAAGGTATATTGTAACACTCTGTACTATCTTTGCAACTTTATTTTTAAAAAAAAGCACAGAGGTGGTATCACGCCAGTCAGAGTGGCTAAAATGAGCAAATCAGAGAACTCTAGATGCTGGCGAGGATGTGGAGAAACGGGCACCCTCCTGCACTGTTGGTGGGAATGTAAACTGGTACAGCCCCTCTGGAAAACAGTGTGGAGCTTCCTCAGGAAACTAACAATAGAACTCCCTTATGACCCAGCAATAGCACTGCTAGGAATTTACCCAAGGGATACAGAAATGCTGAGGCATAGGAGCACATGTACCCCAATGTTCATAGCAGC